>NW_026623833.1:137608-172519 GCF_030028575.1 Malurus melanocephalus | reverse complement strand
AAAAAAAAAAAAAGGCTGAATTCCCCTCAAACCCTAACTTTGGGGTGTGGGAAACAGGAGAAGGGAATTTATCACATGCCAGAAAGTTTCTCAGCTCCCAGCAGCAGGTCTCCATCACTTCAGGAGGATGCAGCTTGCATGTGCCAYGGAAGCTGCAGAAGAGAGACACTTATTTCATAGTGCTGGCAAAGAGTCTGCACCAGTTTTCTCCTAACCCCATCCCAAATGCCACAGTGAACGAGGAGCTGGCAGCTAAACGATCAAACGATCTGGAAAATTATTACTAACATATTTTGTGAAAAAAATCCCCCCCAAACCGGACAATGATCTAAAATAGCCACAAAAAAAAAAGGCACAATGTTGCTGTGATTACTGGAAACCAGATTCTCCATGAAATGTGACTCCATGGGGAAGCTGAATGAACACAGATGAGCTTGTCTTTCCAGTCCTTCCCTGTATCCTGCTTCTGCTGACCAGTTTAGCTCACGGCCAGTAACTCAGCCTGGTACAGAAACTTCTGACACTGGTCCCACATGCCCAGTTATTGCTGCATTATGGTTGACTAAAACACTGTGGATCAAATTTAAATATTTTCTGGGTTTATTTTCTTTACAGCCCTAATGCCAAAGCCATGTCTTTCCAGGATGTTTTGTTGCAGGCTGGGGGGCTTTGGCAGCAAGGYTCCCAGCTGGAATTTTCAGAGCTGATATTTGGGGACAGGTAGCACCCCTTGCACCACATGCAGATGGTCGAGCAGAGGGTTTAGCAGCGGAACCCAGGCTGGAGGCATTTCCAAACATTAAAAACAAGGCAACCACAGCCAAACACCCCACCAGTGGACAAAACACCTCCTCCCCTCCCAGTCACAGCAGCTTCAAGCCAGTCTCTGCCATGTCCCACAAAGCACAAACCCTCACAACTGCACCTAATTAAGCATCAGCTTCCCCCAGTAACACACTGTGAACAACCCATCATCCCAGAGCCAAAATCTGGGCTCGGAGGGTTCAGTGCTGTCTCACTGGCACTCTGCCCTTGGAAGAGCACAGATAAATTTTGGTCTCCTCCCCATGCCACCAAGCATCTCACAAATCCCCAGGCCAGGCTGGTGGTTTGGCCAGGATGCAGACTGATGCTGGGGAGTGGTGCTGAAGCTGCTGGAGCAATCCCACACTCTTATCTCACAAAGCATTTTCCCCTTCTTACGCAGGGCAGGATTAGCAGGCTCCAGTCACAGGCTGGAATCACAATCAATCCCTTATCTGCGTGGGCAAATCCAGCACATCTCGAACTCTCCAGCTGCACTGACCACACCACAAGGGAGAGACGCTGCATGACCACCCAGCCTCCTCCACCCCACCACGGCCAGGACCAGCCTCAGCTGCTCAGAGCAGCAGTGGCACAATTTACAGAGAAGCAGAGTCAGATTCAGCACTGCTCTGTTGCTGGGTCAGATTTGACAGAAAATGTGACCCAGCTGATTGACCATGGGCTGGCCTGGTTGAGGGGAGCAGCATAACCCATGGAGAAAAGCTGCAGTCCAGGACTTCACCTTTTCCTGGTGGGGTTTGGGAAACAGACCCAAGCCTTGCAGCACCAAGAGAACAAATGGTCACTGCTATTTGTTCTCTAAGCCATCGTCCTCTGTCCAAAGAAACAAGGAGGACCTGGTGCTCCTCACACCTGGAGCCACATCCCAGTCTGGACTTGGGGCTGCCTAAGCCCTGCAGGAACAAATCAGCAAACAAAGGCTGGGATTGCTCCCAGGTCAAGTCCTGCCACAAACCCCCTCCTCTGAACGGGGAGTTGGGCTGCGATCTGCGCAGTGCTTTGCATATGAATTCTCCTTGCTGAAAAGAAATGGGYTCTTTGAATGAGCTGAATCTGTTAATGAGAAGCTGGGGCCTCCAGAGCTYCTCTGAGGACAAGGGTCCCACTTTGACCGCCCCAGGCCAAGCCCTGCAACCCAAAAACAAACAAAGAGAGGTTTTTCCCCAGAAGGMAGCTGCATTTCAGCCTGCTCCCCTCTCCAGGGGTCTTCTCCCCTGGACACACAGTCTGCAAACGGCTGCTCGATGCACACAGTGGATGGAGCAGGAAAGTCTAAGTAAAAAGACTGGCAGAAGCCCAGGCTGAAAAGCTGCATTTCAGAATCCCTTCTCCTGCCATCCTTCAAACAAGATGACCCATGATACTCCAGCCAAGGAAAGCTGGCTTGGAGCTCGTCAGATGGCAATGTCCCACTCAAGTCGCAGGTTTGCTAAATACTCTCAAGGCACCCGCTGCCCATTRCACTTCCGAGAGTGCTGCCACGCTGCTGCCAAGTTGATGGCCTTGCCATGGGCTAGGTTCAGGACTTTGTGCAAYAGAAGAGACATTCTCCAGGTCTTGGAGCCAAGCCACTGCAGGGAATATACTCTTCCCTCCCTTTCTCTCTCCGAAGTGGGCAGCACAGAACCATGACAGACATCTTTACAAAAGCTGGGGACAAACATGGAACTGCTCCCACTGCAGAGCACCCTGGGGCCATGTCCTGTCCCTYCACTGCCAAGGGACCTCCCTGCCCCCCACTTAGAGGCATGCTCTCCACCCAGAACTACCTTCCCATTTCCAGCAGCAACCTTCTGATGCATCCCAAGAGCTGAGTGTGGCCCTTGACATTCTTCACTTGAAGGCAGCAGCCTCATCTCCTGGTGCTCGAAGCAGCCAGCTGCAGGAGAAGTATATCCTTTTTTGGGGGGGGAGGTGCATGAAAACAAGAGGGAAATAAAGGAGAAGGAAAAACCAACTATTAAGCAAGGATCCTCCACCCAGGGTAAAACCTAAGAGATRGGTTTTGCAGTAGGAAACCTACTGCCCTGCCAAAGGGGAGACTGCTGAGTTTGAGTGGATCAGAAGTGCTACGACTGGTGACCGTCTCCTCTGAGGTTCAGGGGCTCTGCCTTATGGAGGCTGGACACAGCTGATTCCTGACAGACAGGGTCTCCTGTTCCAGAAGTATTAGGAACCATCCCTCCACATATCCATCTCTTCCCAGCCACGGCAGCAGGCAGTTCAAAGCCTTCTCCACAAAAAAAATGAATTAATTTATACACCTATGAGGACAAGTCAAGTGCAAAGCACAGGAAGCAACCACAACCAAAGACAGCAGAAATCCCACCACAACTCCTGCTGCATCCATTTAAATGCAACATAAATGCAAATCCACCACTGGACAATTTCAGGTACCTCCTTTCAGTGTTGCAGATGTCACAAAGGCAACAGGACCAGTGCCAGCCTCYCTGGAACCTGTATGCATGTCAGTGTGTTTCTGAAGTACCCCARCTCTCCAGAACTATACGTTCCTTTCAATGCCTTGCAGACTCCCCTCACACACAGGGTCAGTGGTGGAGTCACCATCCCTGGAGGTATTTGGAAGACAGGTACGTGTGGTTCTTAGGGGCAGGGTTTAGTGGTGGATTTGACAATGCTGGGTTAACAGATGGACTTGATTATCTTGAAGGTCATTTCCAACCTAAATGAATCCATGGTTCTAGGTCTTTCCCTCCATGCCACACACCAATCCCAAAACCTACCCAAACTCTCCTCTCCCATCTGCTTGGTTTCCAAGCTTGTGTTCCCACAACACCACAGAGAGGTGATGTTTGCCCCAGCCCAGACACTCCACCAAGCTCCCACGGATGAGATGCCATCCTGAACCCTGCGATGCAACGATGGCAGCAAACAAAGGAGCACATTTTTTGCACGATGCTCAGTCCCTCGCGCCACCGCACCGACCTGCTGAGCCTGGCGTCAAACCYGGGCCTCGAGCGCGCCAGACAAAGCCCGACTCTTTGAGAGGCAACAGCCGGTCGGCAGCGTTTTAAGGCCAGAAAACAGCTCTGAACGTTCAGTTCCTTCTTTAAATAGAGGCCCCTTCTGTAAACGATCTGTTTGGACAGGAGGGAGAGTGCTGCAAGTCCAAGCGCTTGTGAAATAGGATCAGCTGCCTTCGCTCCCGCTCCATTCAAAACATGTGGGGGGAAGAAAGAAACCCAAAACTGGCAAGGCAAGACAGGAGGAGAGAGCCCCCACACGTCCGTGCTGCTGGGAGGGTGCGAGACACCAGAAAAAAATGGAAAAAAAAACCTGAAAATAATCAATTAGTGGCATTTCAGTTTTGAGGCGCCTGCGTGTGTTTAATTATATTCCATGCGAGAGGCTGTTGACGCAGGTTTCCGTGCTGTGGGACGGTGGTGTAACGGGATCTGGCTCAGCCTTCCACCTCGGACAACCCTGCTCAGGGCTTCACCAGCGATCTCACCCATTCCCAGGGGCACAGGGGGCTCACACCCAGCCTTACAGGCCAGACAGACGGACACACAGCTCCCCCTGCTCCAGCGAGAGAGCCCCGCCAGAACCAGCAAGGAGATTAAAAAGGGAGCAAGGAAAAAAAAAAAAATCTTTGCCCAACTCCGGCTGCGTCCCAGATCAAAGATCATCTCCAGCGAGGCCATCTGGTCCTTGTAAATGTAAAACCAAATTGAAAGCCCTGCCCTCACCTCCTCTGACTCCCTCGGCAATATTGCTTTTACCGGCTGGGATGGCCAAGGAGCTCGCAAAAGGCATCTGTATGTAATAGAGAGCCCCTGTGCAGCTGGGCTGGAGAGGCTTCCAACCCCCCTTTTTGTTAATCACCGAGCAGAGGTAAATGTTTTCTTTGTATCTCTAGGGGCCCTTTTATTCCTAGGGCCTTTGGGAAGAGTCCATGGCAGCAACCCTGGGATGGCGGAGGGCTGCTGTGCACTCCCAGGGCTTCTCTGTGGCTGCAGACCAGGCTGCTGACCCTGTCAACAGGGACACACCAGGAGGGGAGATGACCCCACCACCCCAAAAGTGACCCCACCACTACAGACACCATGCACAGCCCTTCCTCCCCTGCCTAAGCACCACTGCTCCTGGCCTGTGATGCAAAGGGGGATGCAGAGCCCGGTAAATTAAACAGCCAGAAAGAGGACTGAACTGAGTACTTCCAACAAGGGGACATCTGAGCCAAAAATTCCTTGTGAAAAACCCCATCACTGCCAACCCAAATACTCTAAGCTCGACTTGCAAGGCAAGTGGGATCCGCTATCTAGAGAAGAAAGCTACACCGGAGACGTCGCGGGCAAAGAAGAGGCAGCTTGAGGAATTCTTACCCATCAAGCTTTATTGTGTTATTCCAACTAAGCACAGACAAAAAGACAAATCTCAGCTCCCTACTTTCATTTATAATTGAACCCAGTCCAGAAGGATGGAGCAAGTACCATCTGTAATGCAGAGTGCATTAGCAGCCGGCAGAATGAAATATTCAAATTACTGTAGGCTACCTCGCATTTCAATGACAGGGTTACAAAAACCTKACTTGTAAGTGGAGATTGGACTGGAAGAACAGAAAGTTTGTTTCTCCAGTGCATGAATTAACCTAACAAAATGTTACTTTCAGGAAAAAAAAAAAGCATTTGCATAGGTAATTCTGCTATATGTCCCAACAGGCACAGAAGAAAAATAAAATATTATTCCATTTAGCTATCCTAATTGATATATTGTCCAGGGAGATGAAATAAACACCTGGAAAAAAGGGCAAGGCTGTTGGTTGAAGACACCAAATAAACAGATGTAGGTGTGCACAGCACTTGCCAGCACGTCCAGGTCCYGTACCCGGGGATGCAGAGCAGCAGRAATGTGCATCCCTGGGCTGTGCCGGTGCAATACCTGCACGGGCTGCAGCCTTCTGATGGGTTGCACAATGTGAGTATGCAAATCACCCCTTGATTTTCGTGCTTGTGCCTGTGCTGGGATCCATTCGTTTTGATATCGTTAATCAGGGCTGCCGAAAAGCCTGACACAGTAAGTGGCTGTAGCCCCTAGCAGTAGTCAAGATAGAGTGACAGGCTCCATTTAAGATGTCACAGCATATAATAAAGTGTAAAACTATACTTAAAATAAACGAGATAGAAACAATAAACTTGACTCTGGGTTTGAACTTTCTGGGAGAGCAGCAGAGAGATGGGAGCACGTGTGTGTGCAAGCAGGCACGGGGCTGGRGAGGCTGGAGGGGACAGTCCCCCCACCTGCCTGATGCCCAGGTGAGAGCAAGGAGAGTTGCCTCCCACATCCTCTAAAGGATCCCAGCTTCCCAGTGACTCTAACATGACATCCAGTCTGCATATGGGACATCTCTGGCACTTCTGGATATGGATGTGAAGGAGGAGGAGGAGGAGGAGGAGGAGGAAGACAAGGAGCCGTAACTGGGATCTGCCAGGGACCAAGGGGATGGCAGGGCCATGATGGGCATGTGACTCCATCAAGAAGAACATGAAAAGACTGAGCTTTGTTCATAGCAGCTCCACAGAGGAGAAGGGATTTACCCACCTGAATGGAGACTGGGATTGGTCAGTCTAAGTCACCCTTCCATCCTAGGCAGCCAGGGAGCATCACCAGCTCCTGGCTATGCTCCTGGGATGCTCCCTCCTCTCAAACCCCAGATGGGATGGAGAAGCAGCAAYGTCCTCAGCATCTCCATCCTGGGCTTGGCCACGTGCCCCAGGACCAGAAGCCACAGCAGATGCTGGAGCCCCTCCCTGGCAGGATGAGGATCAGGCCCATGCAAGGTGGCAGTGGGGGAGATACTGAAAAAAGCCCAATTTCACTCCCCAAATAACTTCTTCGCACCCCAAAACCCCCTGCATGCCTGTCAGCAGCTCCCGGTGCTGAGACAAACCAGTCGCTCTCCATCCTGCTAAGCAGTTAAATTAGAGAGTATTCAATTAATAACAGCTGAATATTCTGTCACATTTAGGAAGATGTATGGTAAGACAAGCGAGTTGTGATGTCTGTGACAGAAATGATAAAAGTTCTCCCGACACAGCCTGGCAGATACTTGGCTGCAGGAACCGCTTGCTCTCATGGACTCCAACGTCAGCACAGACACCAGGCCCAGCGCCTCCTTCAAAGGAGACACACTCCAAATTGCATGGCAGAACCGCTGCCAAAATGGCTTGCAGGCAGCCCCCTCCTGCCCCCCTTCTGGAATCCATCTGAGGTGCAGGGACGAGACCTCGGAGAAGACCTTGACCAAGAAAGGTCCGAAGCAGCGCCTGCCAGCTACCACGTGGCACGCAGCACTGGGCAGCTCAAACCCRTCCATGTCACCTACAGACCACCCTGTAACACTCCTCCAAAGCTGCCTCAGTTTACCCTTCTGCAACAGGAGCAGTGATCACACCCCAAGCAACCCACCCCAGCAGGGACCAGGGCAGTGCTGGCATGACACTGTGACCATGGACCATCACCTGCTGTCCAGCAGGACATTCTGCACTTAATTAATGGATGCTGCGTGCTCAGGGGACACACACAGAGGAGCGGTGCTTTTAAGGCTGCCTCCTTTTTTTCTGGGGGGTTGTTTTTCACCGGTGTTGTTTGCGAACACAGTTTTGTTGCTAAGAAACTACCTTCATATTGCTCGGAGAGCAAAGACAAAGCAACCGTCAAAATAACACCCTATTTTGACAGTAGCCAGATCGTAACCACAAATGATCCATTTTCTCTGCTCTCCTGTATGCTCATTAGCGTGATCTAAATACCATAATCCCATATATAACCYGCACCCTATATGCTCACACGCACGGTGCCGGGACCCCGTGTGCATGGGGCTCCATTGCATTCATTCATTCATCCTCAAGTAAAAGCTGAAAGAAATTAGACCCAAGAAGAGGAGGGGGATCCCCAGGGAGGCCCCACGGCTCCCTTCTAGGCAGGAACATGGCACAAGATCTCTAAGCAAGAGATAGGTGAGAAATAACCAGGAGAAGGTAAGACCTCTGCCCATGGCCACAGCAGATTTGAGGAGAAATGCAATTATCTGCTGGATTTGGKTTTGTTGGGTGGGGTAGGTTGGGGCTACTTTAAGTCCCAGGGGAGAAAATGCAGGGGGAAAATAAAATCCATTCACTGCTCAGTTTTCAGTATGTTTGACCTTCTGCTGCTTTAACAGTGGGGAGATCCTGCCCCATGAAGAAGAGCAGAGCACTTCCTCACCATCACCTTGACACAGACATGTTCCAAAGCTGAGTCCCCAGGACCCTGAAAACCACCTTGCCAATGCATCCTCATCCTAGCACAGGGGAACATCTCCACCTTTCCTGCTAAAAGTATCACTGACCCCTCTCTGCTCATCCTACTGAATGTGGATGGGTATTAAAATAGATGTGAAAAACAAYGTATCAGCCTCCCTCACAAAAAAAATGGCAGGAAATCGGCAAAAGCACATCCACGRCAGCAGCAACTGCAGGAAGATGTTTCTTGGTCTGTTCCAGGACCATCCAGGATGATGCAGTGGCCCAGTGAGGTGCTCGACCCACACTCCAGAGTATGAACCCACTACCAGGGAGGAGTCACCCTGCTCTGATTTACACCCCTCTGATTTACACCCCTGCCCTGGTGCAGCAGCAACGCCTGCAGGCAGGRACCACCAGGGCTTGGGACAGCAGGGCCTGCCTCCAATGCTTCTTAGGGCAAATAAGGAAGAAAACTGAAACTGTGGGAAGCAATCCTGCACTATCTGGGCTGTTTTTCTCCTCCCCTGGGCCAGGTGCAGCATGGCTCTGGCTGATCCTTTGCTCAAGCACAAGATGCTTCTGCACGTACCCAAAGCCCAGCCCAGCACCAAAGGGCCCATCTTCTGTGGAGCAGCAGCTTGCCACGTGTGCTTTCCCTGCYAAAACCCCGAGCTCCACCCCACAGCAGGAGAAAAAGGGAAGGGAGAGAAGAGCTCTGTCAAAACCCCCCAAAGCCCGGACGTTTCCCTGCAGCAGAACAAAGCCCGTGGAAATCTCTTCTCTGCTTGGGTCCCCGGACCCACATGAAAGAGGCATTTTTCTGGGCTAATTACACAGGCTGCTCTGAGCCTCCTGGCAGAATCCAAGCTGCAAAGGCAGACATCAAAGGGCTCCCAACTTTAATACAGAGAGCAAAGACGGAGCAGTCCACAGGAGATCTCTCCCTCTCGCCTGCACTGGCCGCCTGGGATGAACGTTGGAGGTGCCTCAGTTCATGAGACCCCCCAGCGAGGACAAATGGGGAAAACGGGCRCAGTTTTTATTTGCATGGCAGGCTCCCAGCAGGCTCAGGCAAGGAGAGGGGGCTGGTCCTTGCAGGACCAACCATGGTGCCAGCAAAGCTTTCTGAAGCCTCCATCCAACTGAAGGACCAGATGTAGGGCCTGTCGGCTGTCTGGGGTAGACAACTTGTGGGGCACTGGACGGAGAGACCAAGGTCAAGTTGTGGGAAAGGATGGGACAGGATTTACTGCCACATGCCTGACACAGGTGACTGCCATCACTGTTGGTCTTAGCACCGGTTCCAGGTACTGCATGCCTCAGTTTTCCCAGAACTAATGCGTCCATTGCACCTGGAGCTTCTGAGAGGGCATTTTCCAAACAGGTACTTCCCCACAAACAGCAGTTTTCTACATCTGTCCTACTTCTGGCCTTCASAGGGGCACCCTGATGAGCTGGGCACAATGTGCATCGGAGATGACTGGGGAAGATGAAGCCATTCCATCACCTCCTCCATCCCCATCCTTCCTCCCTTCCTTTGGGTTTCACAAGGCCTTGATTCATGGCCAGAACGTGCTCCACAGAGCAAGCAGCCCCTGGTCCTCCTCGCTGATGAGATGCCTCCAAAACAGCAAAGCATGACCAGAAATCCTATGGGTCTTCAGGCCCTGGTCCTCCCATGGGCAGCAATCACCCAGGAGTGCTGCAGCAAGACATTTCTGCAGTGCCTTGGAACAGGACAGGGGCAAGGAAATCCTCAGGAGATGCTCTGATGTTCGGGAAGATCAGCACACACCAAACCATTACAGGAGAGATGCTGCCCACACTCCTGAACCCATCATGGTCCAAGTCTCCTCCCTTGTCCCCCAACCTCCGATCCAGGGGCTCAGGAGCAAGGAGAGGAGCAGGAAGATGGAGCACGGAAGGGCTGGGACGGCCGAGCGTGGGATGCCAGAGGAAGGTGTCAATTAAAGCAATGAGGGCCTGGGCATCCCTGTTCCTGACAGGCGGGCTGAGCGGAGCTGACAGCCCGAGCGCCGGCTGGCTTCCCCGTCTCGCTCACCGGAGCGTGCTTCCCCCGCGCACCCCCGGCTCCCCACCGCCGAGGCTGGGCCGTGCGGACACCGGCAGCGGCGTGGTGTCCCTTGCCCTGCCCCCAGAGATGCTCCCAATAACGGGAATTATCTTGATTTGGGGCTTAAGCAGGCCACAGCCAGCCTGGAGGCGGATGGCAGCGCAGCGGCTGGGGCCGGATGGGATGGCACGGGGAGGCGCTGGGTCCTGCTCAAACAACTAATGAGCGCTGCGAGGCCCTAATCAGGGTGGCGTGGGCTGAGTGYTGGGATGCCGGGAAGGTGGAAATCCAGCAGACATCAGCTGGCAACGCGACCCCTGGACGGTCCCTGTGCCTGCCCCCAGGAATCGCATCCAGGGAGCCCCTGCTTCACCCCCTGCCTCCCTCCCYGAAGGCTCGATCTGATTACTGCTGATACACATCTCCTCCCGGGCTCCAAAACACGCTCTTCCCAGCTGAAGGATTCGCATGGACACGGAAAACTTGTCCTGATTGCGGCGTTAATGGTCGTGMGGCCCATGTCATCACCAAAATGGCCTTAGGGGGAGAGTTGATGGGTCTCTGAAGTCATCAGGACTACCCCACCTCATCTTGCTCCCCTTATTAAAACCATTCATCCTGGGAGCTAAATGAATATGTTTCATCTTCAAATGCTGAGACACAAGAGCGAGCGGGCAGAGATCTAATAGAACAATACCCATGTAATCATGCCGATTTTTCTCTCCCGTCCTGCCTTCATATCACACACATGGCCATGAGAGCGGGCCGGGGCTGCAGGCAATGGGTGAAGATGGGGCACGGCCCACTCCTSGCTTTGCTGCCACCGTCACACCTCACGTCCCCCCTCCCAAGGCTTCTCCTCCCTCTGCCACGATGGAAAARGCCCCAGGACTTTTAGAACTAATAAGGCCGATAGATACAGAGCCTAACAAGTCTAAGAGAGCCGGGGAAGCAGAGCAGRCCCTGCGCCACCAGCAGGCACTTGTTTCCCATGGGAACACTACACACTGCACTGTCCATGAATCATTTTGGCGCTCCTTCCCTCACCCACCGCAGGTTTTCCCGGCTCCTGTTCCCTTAGATACGGGGTTGATTCCTACCCTTGTTGGTTAAAGCACCTTTTTCTTGTGTGACGCTGGGGGAAGTGCAACGCTTTTGCATCTCTCACACATTMAGGGGGTTTGGTGAGGACCCCGGCTGGGGACTGAGCGGTGGAAGACATGGCAGGTGGGAGCGTTGGGAAGGGCTGAGGATGGGAAAGGTATTAATCTGTTGCTTCTTTCCAGAGCCTGCTGGAGACGCTGCTGCCCTCCCCTTGCTAACCAGGGTTTGYGCAGCAAATCCCTGCTCTATCTAATTATTAATGATAATAACGGTGGCTGGCTTGCTGGATGCCATCTGGAGCTGTGCCATGCTTGCCCGCCAGCCTCGGCAGCACCGGGCAGGGGGTGATCCGTGGGGCGAGGGCCAGGGCCAGGGGCCGGCCGGGCGGTGGGCACCGGCTCGGGATGGCCCTGAGGACCCGGCGGGCCCACCCAAGCTGCCGTGGTTGTGTTCGCTGCTGTGGCAGGCTTCATAAGGCTCCGCTCTTTGACTGGCGTTGAGTTTATGTGAAAGTAATTAACAGTAATTAATCCTTAATTACAGTAATTAGCCAAGTCGCAGTAAATTAAACCACATCTGGAGCAGATGAGGGCTTCCGAACGGGAGGCTAGTGCAGGCGACAATCGGAGAGATGCTGAATTCATCTGACAGCATCTGATTAAGGCTACCTGTTGCAAAGCAGCTCATTTGCATGGTGTTTTTGTTTGTGTTTGGCAGTGAGCCCTTCWGCCGGGCACCCCTCCCACACCCACCCCCCCTGCCCCCTTGTACCTCCCCACCTGGCCCGCAGAGCTGCCTGGATCGGCAAGGAGAAGGCAGCAGCTCCAAGGCAGGAGGGTCTCCCACCATCCCCACCTGGATCAGCCAGTGGGGCCAAGGAGCTGCTGGGATCCCCCACACCCTGCGGGGAGTATGAGCTGCTCTAGGGCTAGTACATAAACCACCCACTCCACGGGCAGGGGATGGAGAGCACCATGCAGGCACAGGGGTGGAGGCAGYCAGCTGCACTCCTCGGCTTCCCCGCATCCTGTGCTGTAACAGCTACAGTAATAACAATAATCATAATAATAATGAAAGACCAGAACTCCAAAGGGGAACACATTAGCAAAAAGGGGCAGGTTATTATTAATACYGCTCAGCATTTACCCAGTGCCGTGCAACCTCGGAGCCCTTTGCTGATGTTTAGCCACGCTCACAGGGAGGGGGAAATCCTGCCCTTCCCTTTCTTCCCACAATGGAGAAARCACGAGACAGAGAGGTGAAACGGGCTACGGCTTGTTGTGTTTGAACACKGAAACAAAAGCTCAGGGACCAAGTTGTGGGGGCCTGGCTGCGTTTCATGCCTTCCTCCCACATGGCTAGGACGCATGGTTGACTCTGAGCTATTAGAAAAATACTGGGGAAGATTTATAGAAAATTTATAAAAATCCTGGTCCTCAAACTGCATCACTCACCAGCACCCCAAACCTGGGATTTCCACTGAGGCAAGGATTTCAACGGCAGAACTATACCAATGGGATTTCAACAGCAGAACTGCAACCACGAGGGTCTAAAAGCAATTGCCTGATTTCAGTAGGTATTGCAAAAGCTTCAGGGCTTAATTGCACRCAATTAATGAGCATGAAGGTCCTGTGTATCTCGCCTTTCCATCACACASTACAGGGTGGATGACTGGTGTTTCCAGGCTCCTGAAACCTAGACAGGGAGTGTTAAAAACCCCTTCAATACTGAAATACTATCTCTCCTCTGGAACTAAAACCATTCMGGATTGCCAAAGCCAACAGCTGCAACAGGCCCTGGAAATAATCAGAAGAACCTCATTTAATGAAACATGAAAAAGAGCTACGTTTGCCTCTGACTGCGAAATAAAAGCAACCTTTTGAATTTCCTGTCTGCAGAAAAAAAAAAAAAAAAAAAAAAAAAAAAGTGGTTTCTCCATCTCTGCTTTGACTCTGCACTGGGCAAGACTGCCCTGTACCACTGAAATCAGTGCTGGAACAGCCACGAAACAGTCAGTGTCTATCAACTGTCCGGACAGAAATACATTTTGCTGTCCCTTTCTGGTCTGGAGAAAGAGGAATTCGCAGCTTTGCTCCCCTCTCAAGAAGAAATGTGGTGTTCTCAGCCACCAGGGCCACCAGCTGCCAAATGGAGCAGGACAGATTAAGCAAACGGAAGTGATGCAGCACCACATCTCCCCTTCCCAACCCAGGTAGGTGCCTAGGATGTGGATGGTGCTTGAGATGGCTGTGCCTGGAGCAAGAACAATGTGTACCTACCAGGGAGGAAAAGATTTTGCAGCCAACTTAAAAAAGCAGGGAGGGGTCYTGATTCACACCTCCAAAATGAACCCMCAGTGTCCTCTCAGCACAATTTTGYTTTCRTTCAATAGTTTTCTAAGTAGTTATTCCATCAGCTTTGTGCTTGAGGATCCTTCAMAGCCATGGCATTTGCAGYAAATCACATTATCTTGCTTCAGCCAGATTTTTGGCTTAAAAAAAAATTTAAATTCRTATGAATAAAAGATTGCCTCACAAATGTCTTCAAGAAATTCATGCCCCAAATYCACAATGCCAACATTTTGCCTTGTACAAAAATAACATAAATTGGGTAGCTGTAACTGAATGGGCAAAGCCTGCTCTGGCCAGACAGAAAGAGAGCAGTGCATTGCTCTGCTACAGAGGCAATGATGACCTTGGATGATTTAATGGTAGAGGCAGGAGAGCCTGGTTGGGACTGCTTCTCCTCAGACCATGGATGCTAGAGRTGCAGCCTTCAAAGCTGCAAAATATTTAACATCTCAGCTTGGTGAAATAAGCAATTTTTCAGTGCWTGGACAACTCAACACTCACGGGAAGAGTGTTGGCATTTCAGACCCAAGTGGATGTTTCATTTCAGCTTGTGCTCATCTTGTATACAAGTTTCCTCCAATCTCACTTGGTGCCCTTCACACACAAGAAAATCTCTTCCAAGGGCATTGACAGGCTCAGGAGAAACAGCTCCAAAGACAATTCCCAACTGTCCCATCTTGTAGTGATGCAATGAGACCCCTCTCTCAGGAGACAGCACAGGTGAAGCTGTGAAATCTCAGTGGCAGCAAAGACTCGCAGGAAGGTGAGGACTTGCAGGGTCAGTGTTTCCTACAAGAGGGATCAACAGTGCTGCCACTGCMTCCAATTAGACAGAGAACCAAAAGCTCCCAAAGCCTGCAGGGCTGCTCAGCCCACCTGCCTGAAACTGGTGCATTCCCAGCTTCCAAGCCCACATCCTTTGTGGGGGTGCTGTGAGTCCCTCTGACTTTCACTCAAGGTGCTGAGAGCACACATCGCTGCTCTTTGCACCACAAATCATTGGAAAACCACCAAGGGACATCCCTGCCCTGTTAGTGGGGTAACTGTGAGCTCCACCAAGTCGACCCTCTCCACCTTTTCCAGCCCAAGTAGACCCTCAAGGGCTTTTCTCTGCAGGAGCCCTTCAAAAAGCAACCCAGTGCTCCATTTCCCATAGTTTCACCCCAACTGGGATGAGAAAACAAACACAACCACAGGAATACCAATAAAGGGGAGAGGCATATCTTGCTCTTCCTCTCCAGGGGATGGGAGACAGAGCCATACCCACTGACATTCCCCTGCCACCAATTACCACTCTTTCTGGACCAAATGCTGGTGTATCAATTCAACCAGAAAATAAAATGTGGGGGGAGGAAAACCTTAAAAAAAAACCCAACTAAAACTGAGCTGTCAGTGCCCTACAGGCCAGGAGGACAGCACGGCCCAAGGGCCTGGGCTGRGGAGGCGAGAGGTGGCAGATCTGCCCCTCGTTGCAGACCAACACATGCACGTTTCACAGACATGTGTGTGCTCCTTTCAGGCCAAAGACTCGGGTCCCTCCTCATCTGCACGGTTCGAATTAATTATACACTTTAATTTCATGAATTATTAATTTGATTCTGACTCGGCAGCTTACGATTATCCAGCGCTACAGACTACGCAATTCCAGCTTCATTAAAACATCACCAGCTGCCTGAGAGACAGACATTAAATAGCAGAGAGTAATAATAAAATTAAGCTCCCTGTGCATAGCAACAGAGTCTTCCCCAGCCGCACGCGGYGAGGGCCCAACTGGTTAATAGGCCCTTTCCAGGAGCTTTTATTCCCTTCCCGAGGCCGATCCCACCCCATTCCTTCGCCRGAAGGATGCTACAGCAGGGATGCATGGTAGAGGAGTGGGGTTCTAAGACAGCACCCCAGGGATGGGGGGCTCAGCCAGCAACGAGGGCAAGCAGTGTCCCCCTCCCAACACCCACCTCGGTGCCCGCAGCAAGGACAGGGAGGGCTCCGGGGCTAACATCGCCTCCAAATAAATAAAACCCGAGCGCTGCCTCCCAGCGTCTCCCTGGCAAAACAATTTATAGAGGGAAAATGTCGGAATTTAGACATTCCATTTAGCTGCTTCAGAAATCTAAGGACCCCAAACCTTGTGGGATTTGAGAAATCGATGGAATTAATTAAGGGAGATGTCCAGCGGTCTCCGCTAAGTAATCAGCAGGTACAGTAGACCTGAAATTCTATAAAGAAAAATGGGAAGGGATGACATTGAAGGAGGCAGTGGGGATTAAAAAATGAGCATCCGAGTGGTAAAGGCGCACACCCATTGATCGCTGCATTACGGATTAAGGCTTCAACGAGCAGCCAGAAGATTCTGTAGCAGAAAATGGTTACAGAGGATGAGCATGAGCAGAGCGGAYATATATAACCTCTGACAGCCGGGAACAACTGAGACGAGGACAGCTCTGCGGCGAACCCCAGAGCAAGAAAGTTTTGGGGAAGGGGAGGAAGGGGAGGCGGGGGGAGCTCGGAGGGAGCCATTTTGTGCAAGGGAGACCTGCCTGAGAGCAGGGAGTGGGGTCACCTCGCGGAGGAGGCACCCGGAGCCGGGGCCAGATGGGGGACACGGGGGTGGGCAGGGATGCAGGGAACGAGCACTGGCGTGCCGGCCTGAGAGACTGCTCCATCRGCGAACAATTGATGTATGGGAGCGAGGAACAGCCCAAGGAGGCACACGCACACACAGCAGACCTGCCTGCCTGTCACGGGGCTCTCCAGAGCACGCTTCACCTCCCTGCCCTGCTGCGGGTTCTCACGGACACCACTGCCTTCAACCCTACCCCACTGAGCAGTGCCATGCTTTGTTTCCCAACCACCCCATCTCCCACAGCATGACTGCATCTCCGAGCCATGGCAGCAGCATCCCGAGTYGCTGTGCCCACAGCACAGCCCCAGGATGTGGAGCTACCTGCCCCCCAAAACCAGGCTGGACTCTCCTCCAAGGGCAGCAGCAGGGAATGCCATATTCAGGAGCACCATCCACCCTCAGGAAGGAAACAAGTAGGGCATGATCATGTCTTCAAACACTCTGGGTATGCACAGGAGAGGAATAAAGCGACATCATCCAGGAGGTGCCACCCTGAAACCTCCCAGCATGCAGCCCCCCAACCATTGCACCACATGAGCCACCATTTGGGACCAACCAGACAGGATAATGCTGCTCCAGAGGCCCCAAGCATCGCCCAGACCACAAAACCCGACAGCATTTCATGGCAGCTGGTTCAGACGAGACTTCAACAGTGTGGTGAACTCGATTTTCCATGCTTAGAACAGAGCTTTGCTGGGAAAACTACAGCTGCATCCAGTGCCTTGTGTGAACAGAGCCGCTGCCTGAAGGAAGCCCCTGGGAAGCAGCAGCACCCCACCCATCCAGCCTGCCTTCCCGGCCAAATCCAAACCGGGATTGTTGGAACACTTCAAAGAGAAAATTCAAAGTAAAACCAAAGGCCCTGGAGCCACATGCAGCAGCAGCAGCAGCAGCTTGGTGTCTGCGGGGTCGCGGGGCCAGCCCCCCATCACCCTCCCGCCTGCTCCTCATCCATATGCATCATCACAAGCTAAATGTCAGCRGAGCCAGCGCGCAGCCGGAGGGGACCCTCCCTTCCCAGGACAAAGGCAGGCGCTTTGGGACACGGCAGGCACAGACCGGCTGGGTGCAGCAAGGGAAGGGCTCACCCCACACAGGGATGGGGCTGTGGACTCCCAGCTGCTTCACAGGCTGGTGAGGCTGAAGCATGATGCCAGTGAAGGGCTGTCTGCAGCTCCATGGATGCCTGGATAGGTCTGGAAGCGCCTGTGCCACTTCCCTGGTGCTGCTGCTCCAACCACCAGCACTCCTATGCACGTGGGATGAATACCTCCATCCCTCAAATATCTTCCAAAAATTAGGTGGGGACTTGAAAAACATTCCAGGTAGTCATGGGTATCTTGAGCCAAACTCAGTGAGAGAATCCTGGGTGGGGAAGGGTCCACAAAAACGTATTCCCTCCAGAGTGAGCTGGATCCCCTTCCCAACCCCACAGGAAACACACTGCTGTGCTTGGGAGGGCAACCTTCACGGAGCACTTGGGTCACCCCTCAGCTGCCCTGGGAGACTGCATCCTTGAGAAAGACAGCACCACCTTCTCCACTGCTGGCAGAGGGACACACAAACCCCACTGTCTGTGCCAGGGAAGCCACAGGGACCAGGGGACACAGGAGGGGCATTGCCTGTCCAAGATGAAGGTTTGAACACTGTGTCCCCAGGGTCAGCACTACAAGACAGGAGCGGAAAGAGCCCACRACCACATGAGAAAGACAGGTCCAGCAGACACAGCACAAACACAGCTCATCCCTTCTCCCCAGAGAAGCTTCCTCTGTTGTCCCAAGTGGTTTGGAAGGCTCTCTCTGCCCCCCACACCCTCGGACCGAGCCAGATCAGCTCCAGCCTCAGGTTCCCTCAAGCCAACGCCAACCTGCCCCCGAGGCAGGAGCTGCCAAGCCCCCCCTGCTCGAGCCAAGCGCGACGCCCAAGAATGGCACGCGGGAGGCCTGGCGGGTGCCCGGCGACACGCCAGGCGCTGCGTGCTTTACAGCCCATGTGTCGGAGAGCCCCGAGCGAAGGCTGGAGCAGATGCAGAGCGTTCAGCAGCTTCCCTCCCCTGGCTGCATTACAGCGGGAGGCAGGGAGCAGCCCCGGATCTCTGCCCCCCGCCTCCCCGGCCCCAGCAGGCACTTGGCATCCAGCGCCACGAGCTCCCCGGGCTGGCGCGCTCGTCGCCACAAACATCCTCCCTCAAAGCAGGACGCCTTCTCCCATGGGGCAAACATTAGTGGGACAACTGGAAACGTTCAACTTGATTATAATGCTTTAAGAAAAGGTCACGGTGAAATTTCAGCGCTTTACCTTGAGCTCTGTTTGTTCTCTGCAGGATGAGATGGGAAGAGTCAGCTCGCCCTGGCTCGTGGCATCTGCGTAGCTCTGACTGCATTTCATGGGCCAGCAGCGGGCTGGAGAGCCACAGCAAACCCCCCAGCCCTGGGGACTGAGATAAATCACAGCACACGGGTTTGGGGGGGCAYGCACTGGACCACCACACCACTGTTGGGTCACCACGCCACAGCCGGACCACGTTTTCCCTCTAAAAGATACCCAACCGTGAGCTGATTCTGCACTGGGATTGCATTTCYGCTGTCAAAACAGGTCAAATACACCCAACAAGCATGGAGAGGCATGGAAAAGCAGCCAGCAATTCCTAGACAGTATCTCCCTGCGAGTTGGGAAGGTTTTCCAACACGCCATTTGGCTTCACCTTTTCAGATCTCAAAAGGAGCTGCGGCCAAAGCCGTGATGAGGCGGCAGCACTGCGGGACTCAGGCGTCGCTCCAGCACTGCCCAGACCACCAGTGACCCTCAGCTACCACGGCAGCCCCACCAGCAGCTCCCCTGCTCCTGGAAAACCACGGGCACTTGCAAGTACTCAGGGGTGATCAGGAGCAGGTCTCAGCCCCCATTGAGCAGCATAAAACACTCAGGAGCACTCCAGCTTCCCCGGTCCCCATCCTTGCACTCCTCCACAATCATTTTGGGATTCATTAACACGCCACTATACTCTACAAAATAAGAAGCACAAGGACAACCCAGCAAAAGGCTCACAGCTGGTGCCGACAGTGGCCAGTTCTCCCCAAAAATGCACGGGCACAGGAACATCASAGCCTGGCATCCCTCCTCTGTGCATCGGAGCGGGAGCAGCTCTGACCTTCGGGAGCAGAGGAGGGTTTGTTATGAGCTGGGCAAGAGTAAAAACCAAGGTCAGTTTTGTTTGTGGCCAAGTGCCCCCAGCAACGTTTCTGTTGCAATAATTAAATCTGTCGTCCCAACAACTTGCTGCCGGGGCAGTTCTCAAAAGGTCTCCAAGCAGTGCCAAGAGATGAGTGGACATGGAGTACTCTGCACTACACCCTRAGCTGCCAGATCCAGGCAGGTGAAGGGAGGAGGAAATGCCACCAGGAGCTACTGGGATGACTCCCTAGGAAAAGGCAGCCAGCAAGGTGGTTTTGGGCAGGTTTTCAGAGAGCTAATTTCAGCAAACCAGACTGACAGCCCGAGGTGCTGGATGCTCTTGCAGMGCCTGGAGGTGACTGGGAAGGGCTCAGCACCCTTCCCTGGGGGCAGCTGCATGACCCAGCCTGCTAAGTGTTCCCCAAAGGGAAAATGGTTCGAGACACTACCACAGTGCAAACGATCCTTCCCTGACACAACCAGAGTGCAGGGTCGGTGTGCYGCTCCTCCAGGAGCAGGGATGGAGCTGGTGGCTGTCCCCTCCTTTTACTGGAACCAGCCCTGGCCAAGGCAATGCCACCTCCTTATCAGTGGGCCCAGGAGGCAGGCGGATCCTCGTCCCCGCAGCGCCTGCTCTCGTTTTTCCGGAGCACACAGCCACACCTGCCCGTGGAGCCGGGATGCTGTATTCCCACCACTCCGGCAGCGCCGCTCGCAACAACTCCCAGCTGCTGCCAAAAGGTATTTTTAGCTGCATTATTTATTTGAACACCTGCCTGAGACTTCAAGGCAGAGAACGGAGCCTGAGCAGTGCAGGGAGGGAGGGAGGAGCGGCACTGGGAGATCGGGACCATTTTCCCTGGAAGATTCGAGAGCAGTGACACAGGTGTGATGAAGCAGGACTTGGGCTATGCCAAAGAAGAGGATGGCATGGCTGGGACAATGCACCTGCCCCACAAACAGCACTGGGCTGACCCAGCTGCTGGGAGTAGCCAGTGCACACTGGGAAGATGCTCCACCCAGCCTCAGCACGTGGATTCCTTCAGGGARATTGGGCTCTTTAGGTATCCAACCATCCATGATTTCAAGATGCTCTGGCCCAATGTGGTGTCTGCAGCAGGAATGCCCAGGTCTTGCTGTTAGACATCATCTTTTATGCAAAACCCTGTTTTGGGGAAAAAAACACAGCAGGACTGCCCTCTTTCAAATTGCCTTTCCTCCATACAAAACCAATTCCACCCCAAAATCAGCCCACTGCTGTTTAGGAGAGCCAGCCCCAGAGAAAAGAGGATGAAACAATCAGMAAGCAAGGGAAGGAGGGACGCAGCGAGGAAGGATGTGCTCTACTCTTATTCCCAAAGAAAGAGATTCCCTCAGGGCCTTGGGGGCACCACAGGGTAATTGAGGGGCACAAGGAAAGCCATACAACACCCCTGTGGTTTTTTTAGCATGCCTTTCTTGCCACCTCATTTACTGAAGTGAACAAAACCCATCACCTCCCTCCCCTTCTGCTGAAATAATCTCCTCTTCTCTCTGAAATCMGCCAGAAAAAGAAGAAAAAAAAAAGCAAAAAGAAAAGAGCATCTAAAAATAAAGGCCAGGCCAGAGTATGTGCCTCTTGGTTGGGCTCCTGTGCTCACAGATCTGCTTATTTTGGCCTATCTCTCCCCAGCGATAAGGCAGCTAACAGCCCGTTATCAGCCAGTCGGTGAAAATGTGCTCCAGCCTGATTAGGGCTCAGTCTTTGCCAAGGTTATAAACAGCCGTTATCGTTCTCCCAAACAGAATAATCCGGACAGTATCAGCTCAGAAACATATGGGCCACACAGCGAAGATAGCCGCTGACGGACACTTCATTTTAATTGTAACGAGTGGTTAGCAGCAGCCTCCAGACAACACACACAACTGCCCAATTGGCAGTGGGCTCCATCTCCTCCTGCAGCCCTCCTCCCTCCCGCTCACTCGCTGCTGGATTGCTCCTCTCCCTGCTGCCCTCCTCCTCYTCCTCCTGCTGCCCTGGCCTGTGCAGAGCCTGGCTGAGCAKCCCTGCCARGGTGRCAGGGTCCTGCCCGCTCCCCGGGGACAGAGGGCGAGCAGCACCGTGACCTCTGCAGTGGAGCAGGCGGTGGCACCAGCATGGCAGTGCCACACCTCGCAGCCAGGACAGCGTGAGCACGGAGCAAGAGGCCRCTGTGATGGTGGGGTGACACCTCTGCCCGCTTCTCTGTGAGGATGGAGGTCAGAGCACAGCACCCATGTGCCTGAAGCCCCCCTGGATGCTGCACCCAGCGTTTCCCCGCTGCCTGCCCGTGTGCCAGCTCAGCAGCAGGCAGGGWGTGGGAGGAGGGGCAGCAAACCCTCATTTCACATTCTCCCGGTGTCCCTTCTGTGTCATACTCCTTTTTTTTTCCCCCCTCTTTCCCCCCCTCCCTCTTCCCAAAAGGGGTGGTTTAGCTCAGAGAGTCTTAAACACATTTGCATTCCCAAGACAAGCTTAGGCATAAATTCATCTCAGCGCAGGGGTCTTTTTTTTTTTTTTCCCTTCCCCACCCTCCTTCTTTTCCTTCTTTTCTCTCCAAACCCGAAATGAATTCAGTGAGAACCCTTGCAATTCCAGCACCGTCGCGCTGCGCAACGCGGGATTACAAGGGATCCGAGGGCTTTCCTTTTCTTCCAATTCCCGGCGTGCGCTGCTGCCGCTCGGTTTTGTTATTAACAATACGCACAGATAACGCTCTTAGCCCCATTAGCCACACCAGCCTTCTCCCCACTTTCTTCTCCAGCCAGACCCAGCTCCCAGAAATCACACCTGAACGCCATTCCTCCTGCAGGAAAAAAGCAGGAGAAAAGGGGAAAACTCCCCAAAAACTTGACAGCAAAATGTTAATATGTGGAGACAAGCTAAAAACCTTAGGAAGACCCAGGACTGAGCTTCAAGTCACGGATGCTTTCTCAGATAATCTGTATTCCTATCTCAGTGCCTGCAGAGCTGTGATCGGAATATCCAAGGTCTCATAAAAGATTCAGGGCTTATTGACTTCTCTGCCTTTGCTGCCGGTTCATGGTGCTCCTGCTCAGCCTCCAGAGCATCCGCTGCCCCTTGCAAGTTGGCACCACAGATGCTGAAGTTGAAGACATCGACTTCTGTAGCTGTGCTGGGCTGGCAGAGCAGAACAGCAGAGGAAAGCTCTCCTTCTGAGCTGGGCAATGTATTCCCAGCCCCAAACCCTGGAGAGAGGCACCTAAAGAGAGTTTTTGCCCCAGCAGGCATCCCCATCCCACAACTAACTCCTCTCAGATGCCCTCCAAGTCCCTGTGGCAGCAACGGCCATCACAAAGGGCAGGTGATGCGCCACAGGCAGAAGAGCAGGTTTATGACTTATTTTAATTCGAGTCACACGTTTAGGTGAAATAATCTCCAAGCTAGAAAAAAGCAAGCTTACAGCAGGAACCCCTCAAGAGCCAGCAGGCTTCCCCTCAGACTGCACGCAGCAGAGCTCTCCGAGGGCTGTCTCCGGCAGCACTGCAGCCCAGATTTGCTGCATAAGCAGCCCCGAGCAAATGTGCCGACCAGAGAATCCAGTCCCTGCAAATTTATGATCAGTGTTACTCAGCCACAGCCCAAAGGAGAAGGGATGGGGGCAGGCATTCCTTTAGGAACGCACTATCCCTCGTGTGCTCACTGATTTTAGGCACAAAATACCAGGTCAATGGTTGAACATGTTATAAATTGTGGAGTTTTACCTACCAGAGGTCTTCATACTTGAGTTATACAGAGACGCCTGTGAACACCACATCAACCAAGCATGATAAAACCATCAAACCYACCCAGGCACCTCATTAATTGTATTTATGCACCACCTAAAAGCCTTACGTGCGCACCAAGACTCCATACTGGAAAGCACTGCACGGTATGGGAAATAAACCCAAGTAAAAATAAAATACTGCATAGAAACACATAGATTTATACACACACACATGCTCAAACACACACAGGCACTTGTGTGCT
Organism: Malurus melanocephalus; assembly: GCF_030028575.1. Classification (NCBI taxonomy): domain Eukaryota; kingdom Metazoa; phylum Chordata; class Aves; order Passeriformes; family Maluridae; genus Malurus; species Malurus melanocephalus. The sequence goes on along the minus strand of NW_026623833.1, from coordinate 149,109 downwards.
TCCACACCCTGCTGGAGCACGGACACCCCCGGAGGCATATCCAGACACTCACACAGCCCCCTGTCTGCATGTAGATAGCAACTATTTATACAAACACAAACCATACAAATGCTCCACGCACCCTGTTCGGTGACAGCTCAGATTTTCAGTAATATCATAATATTATTTTTTAGATCAGTTAAGGTATAAAATGTGCGCTCTCTCAGTCTTTAATATTAATAAGTCTTGTAACTAGCAGTTTCTTGTAGCTCCGAATTCTTGAGCACAACTAGAAAGGGCACTTATCCTGAAAAATCTAATAAATTTACAGTTTTATATACTTCCTTCAATTGTAAAAGTCTTGTTCAATAAACTTTAAAATGCCACTATAGAGCAATAACACAGACAGTATAAACCCAGCCCTGGGAAAGCTGTGCAACCAGAAATTGTTCCCCTTTCTGCTACAGCAATAAAGTTTTATATGTTTGAACTGACTGTAAAAAGGTTTGAATGTTGGCAACTGGGGAATAATCTGTCTTCTTTATAGTTATTATCATATTTCCCACAAGACCCTTTGGTCTGTGTCAATCCTTCTCGTATATGACACCTTTGTACTGTCAGCGAAAGCAAGAATACTTAACTTTTTGCGTGCGCACGCGGCTGTGACTGGAGGTCCCTCGCTCTGCTTTCCTTCAGATTACAGCACCCGGGAATAAATTACCTGTGAYGTGCTGCAATAGAAGCCTTTTGCCAAATCGAGCTGATTTGGAGAGCAAAGCCCAAAATAAAAGAGAAGGGATTTGTGGACCAGGTGTTGAGACACAGGGGTAAGAGCACTGCTATCCAACAGGGATGGTGATATCCCCGTGGCTGCATCACATGGCAGGCAGCATCCCCACAGTGCTCTTGCCTAATAAAGATATTTTGGGTTGAGATCAGCTCCTCCTGMCTCTCTGCCACCATCTGAAGGAAAGGACAGGTCCAGCACCAGCATCCCCAGGATCAAATGGTTGGAGCCAGGGTATACAGACACTTCCCAGACAGAAACTTTCTGAGGATTCTCACTGAACCCCTAAGAAATCTGATCCAGACCCCAAAGAAGTAGCAGGCAAATAGAAGGCAAATCCTCAAACTCATCCATTTCACAAACATGATGCTTTAATAGGTTGTAGTTTTTAACTAGCTAGAAGCTCACAAAGGAAGAGGAAGATGAATTTTGCCATAAAACCAACAGCAAGGGTGGACCTAGGCATCATCCATGTAGGGCCTACTGGGCCAGGAGTGGCTGTGCCTGTGRCCACTGGGTACAAGGATGAAAGGGAATCCAGCCCTCAGCCTTCAGCAACTCAACACCACGTGATCCCCAACCGTGGGCCATCTTTCAGGTGGCAAAGATGAGGCTCAATCAGAGATTGAGATGTCAGAAGAAGTGATGTTAAAGCACGTTTGGAAAATGAAAAATGAGGAGTCACCAGGACCAGATAATACCTGCCTTAGAGTTCTGCAGGGACTCAGAAATAAAATGATTGCATATTTTCATTAGCAGCTCAATCTCTCATTACACTAGAGGACACAAAGTGTCATACCCTATTTTTAAAAAATGGAGTGAGATGAGCCACAGATTCACCGACTTGTGAGTCTCCCTTCAGTACAGGCTAAGATGATAAATAGATAGGATAAAGCCTTGAGATGGACATGATACCACCGAGATTAACTAGCAGTGCCCGTAAGGAAGAAGAAAATGTACCTGGCTAATCCATTACAGATGCTGTGCGCCCAGCAACGGGAGGCACGAAGCACCACTGGCATCGTCTGGAGTCCCCCAAAGTTTCATCAGTTGACAAATCTAACTCTCCTCAYAGAAAAAGCAAGGACTAAAGGTTGGTTAAGAGGTGGCAGAGAGTAGAAATAAATGGCTTTTTCAACAAGACCAGGGATGCGGGAGGTTTGCCCACTGCTGCTTAATAAGTTTATTTCCAGGAGAGGAGCATGAGCAGCAGTGGGTTTGATGAGAACATGAGCAACGGGGGTTAGCAAGGACTCGAGGAGGCTGAGGGACTCCTCCAAGGAYGTGAATGAAGCTCCATGAGCTGGAGATAAGATGGTGTCAGCAAGGGTRAAATGCACAAGGAAGTAATTCGATTACTCACACACACTGACTACGACAAACTTTGCGCAGTCGGGCCGGACGTCCAGCCAAGCGTGAAGGGAAGGGGCAGCGAGAGCTGCCAGGGCTGCCCCCCGCCCTCAGGCTCCTCACCCCCTGCAAGCCCATCAGCCTTGTAAGAAACACACAGAGAGACTTSATTCCAGGGCCTGTAGTGCTGGGACAAGAGGGAATGGCTTCAAAATGACAGAGGGYAGGTTTGGGTTAAATGCTGGGAAGAAATTTTTCCCTGTGAGGGGGATGTAGTACAGGCACAGGGTGCCCAGAGAAGCTGTGGATGMTCCATCCCTGGAAATGTTCACGGCCAGGTTGGATGAGGTTTTGAGCAGATTCATCTCCTGAAAGGTGTCCTTGCCCATGGCAGGGGGCTCAAAACAAGATGATCTTTCAGGTTCCTTTTCCAACCCAAATTCCTCTGTGCAGCTGTGGTCCTGARGCAGGAGGTAATGCCATCCATGGGATCTCCTCATGGGGAGAACTACAGGCAGACTCTGCGAGGAGGGGGGATGGAAACCAGCACTAAGCGCTCATCAGCCTTCAAAACACCATTTGATTGTGAACTGTATGACCAGAAACATCAACAAGAATGAGAAGAGGCCAGAGATGCACAGAGCCCACCCTCCCATGACATAGCCACAGAGCTGGAGGGACACCAGTCACCACACGTTCTGCTCACCCAACCCAACCCTCCAGACACAAGAAATGACATTTGAAACACAAACAAACACCATCACCACAGGGTTTTGGTTCTGGATCCCCACTCAGCACTCTACACAACCAGCCATGAATGCAGGTGAAGCCCTTCAGCTTCCCAGCACCTCCCCCCTGACAGAAGAGCATGACCAGGTGGAGGGCTACCTGTTCTCTTCATCTTGCTGACTGAACTGCAAGAGCTCCAAACGCACCCTCAGGAGGACCCCAAGCCCAGACACACACCAAGTGGGCCACAGGGCTGCGCTGACCAACAGATGCACAAGTGCCTTTGCTAMCAGGTGATAAACACATCTCTTGGCGCTCACCCCGAAGATGCTCCATCCTGGGCTCATGGCAAGTGGGAACATGGCTTTATGCAGTGCTCCCCTCGTTTCACAGGGACAACTCAGCCCTTCCCATCACACCTCAGCACTCTGGCCCCAAACTGGCGGAATGTCAGTGCCACAGGAGAGCAGGGCAGGCACCCCCCACACCATCCCGTGCTGCTGGTGGCGTGGCGAGGGTTAAGTCCGGCCGGCAAGGCGCATCTCTGTTGCGAGAGTCCATTACCTCCCGCCACATTACCTCATTCATTTCTTATATGCGGATGGTTTATTCTCCCATGAGCACCCTCGCTGGCAGACATGGCTAGTGTAAAGTCCCCTCCCTCCCCTGTATTTCTCTATCCATCACATTTAACACTCTGACAGTAACAGTCTATAATGTTTCTATTCTACAAAACCGCTCTGTCAACTCCAGGCTTCCAGAGCAGCAACTGAGGAAAATAAATAACATCAACGCCAGGCCCGACAGTATCACAGCTTGCTTTCTGCTGGGGGTTTAGTTTATTTTTTTTTTTTTTTTTAGGAAGGGAAAAAATAGGAGAGCAAGAGAAAAAGGGAAAAAAAGTGCATGCGTGTTACATGTGGAGAGAGACAGGCCTGAGTTTCCTTCCCACCTAAATGAAGGGTTGGGARACCCTCACAGATGAGCACAGTGCTTCCAGTGAAAGAACAAGGAGCCCACTGCCTCCACCCTGTGCCCATATTCCCTGGGGAAATGATGGCTTAAGAAAGGGAGACAGGGAGCCACACCTCAGCTTCCCTTCAATGCCAGCTGAGGGTGAGTGCAGGCTGCAATGGGCTGGGAGGCACTCACTGAAGTTTTTTTGAGGAATGGAGGCTGGACAGCGAGGGGGRAGAGGGGCTATAGATATCGGAGATGGAGGATTCAATCCACGATAGCCCACCATAACACCACAGCAGCGGCAGGCAAAACCCCATCTGCTCCACACCAGCCCCTGGTCAGCAATCCCTAATCCACTTAGATAATCCACTCCAGCTCATGGCTTAGTGGCTTCAACGGTGTTTTCCATCTCCTTTCACTCCTGTGAAATCCCCTGGAGCTGAAATCAGGCACTCGGCTGCCACGCCAGGGTTTGCCTGCTCCCTTCTGCAGCTGCACTGGTGACCCCAGCACCCAGCAGCAGCAAGGGCAAAGGGGAACTCACCAGAGTAAGTACTGCCAGCTTATGATAACAAAAACAAAAACAATAAACAACACCTCAAGAAATTGCCTAGCACTTCAGAAAGCAGAAGTCCAGCAGAAAAAAAAATACCTCTTTCCCAGTAATTTTGCTTTTCTTTGACAGGACTGCATTGGTGTTCATTTTAAGCCCCTATCTGCAAGCTCACCTCCCTTCTGCATGAGCAGCACAGGCCTGACAAAGACCTGCTCAGGTGGTGCTCTTCACTGGGGAAAAAAAAAATTAAAAAATAATTACATGCACAAGAACTTTTCCAATCAATCGGAGAGAGACACAGCCCTTGACAGCATGCAGAGCTGGGAGCTGTGCTCACCAGGCAGCTTACAGAAACCAGCAGGATGCACCCGCCAGCAGGAGAAGGATGAACCTGCTGGAGGGATGTTCAGAGGAGAGCGAGGTTTCGAAGGCTCAGAAAACATGAGGAGCAGGTAACTGTCCCTGCAGTCCCCCAGCTTCTCCAACTCCTTTGTGTAAAGCAGCTTTAAAATCAAGCTGATACCCTGCAKCTTGACACCAGGCAAGGCCCCCACCAGCCCTGAATGGGGATGTGCATAGGGGGGGAGATATACCCCACATTGTTCTCAAGTAAACAAAAAAAACACAAAAAAGGGAAAAAAAAAAAGGGAAAAAAAAAGAGCAAGCAGAAAACGGTTCCCTCTTTTGTTTACATACCTGCCAAGGGCTGATGCTGGCTGCTGTCAGTCATTCGTACGAGCTGACGGTTTTCTAGCCCAAAGCAACCCAAGCGATAGCAAGGCAAGCAATAAAGGGACGGATCCTGCTCAGAGAGCCCCACACCACCCTCGGCTCACCCTGCCAACTCTGCTTGGGGAGAAAACACACCCAGCAACCGGAAAGGCTTCGGGTTTGGAAACTGAACCCTGTGCTCTGACTCCTGGAAAGTAAGAGCATCACCTCAGAACCCCAGAGCAACACTAGCACAGAGCTCTGCCAAGCATCCAAAATTTGAGGAACTCAAACAGAAATGATGTTTGAACATGAGCATCCTCTCCATGACTCCCCCTGAGCTGAGCTCCCACCACAGCTCAGGTTCACTGGCCAGACCCTGCCTGTCCTCGGCACCACAAGCTGGGTTATGCTGCAAAACCCCCAGAGCTGCTCAGAAAACCCTGAGCCTGGAAGGATGCTAATGGGATTTGGAAAGAGCTGAAGGATTAGGGCTCCAAGAGCAACCACCTTACCACAGACTCCTGGTTCTCTGCTGGGAAAATCCTTTATTCTGCCACGAAAAGAAACTTCCCACTTGGCAAAAGCAAGAATGCAGCTTCCCACAGTGGTCTGACAGCATAATGTGCGTGCAGCCCCTGTGTACACACACCCCCACACAGGCTCACAGGGAACACGCATGAGAAATACAAAGAACGAAGGCACAATGAAAGGTGCAAAGAGAACTCCGAGCTGTGATGTGAAAAAACGCACAAATGTTTGGGGTTTTTTGTCGAGCTATATTATTTCCCATTCATAAACATCCCTCTCAATAGCTATATATGTGCCCAGATAAAATTTGTATTTAGCTCAGCCCTGTCACTGGGAAGTATGTTATTTGCTCGCTGATTGCTGCCATTATTCGCTTTATAAAAAAAAAAAAAAAAAGGCCCTTCCCTTGCCCAACACGAGAGGAGAAATTGGGCGCCGGGACTAACCAGAGAGCAACCCCTGGAGAGAAACGTTTGCAAACAGTTCACAGGCTGATTTGTCTCTGAAACCCACACATGCCCTTATATAATTAATCCATTTCCTATTTACTTTTGCATCAAGATTTGCTGACAAACAATTCACAGAGCTGTAAAGCAGAATCAGTGGGTTTGGTGCAGGAGGGAGGGCTCACAAATTGCGTTATTSACTCCCCAAGCTCTGGGGAGACCCAATGCCCTTTGAATAGACACAGCGAGTTTGGTGGTTGTGTGGAACAGCCAAATCTTCCAGGCTTTGGTCACCAAAATTCAAGGCTGGAGACTTGCCTGCAGGACCAGCAGCATCTTCTGCTGTGTCTGCWGCAGAGCCCTCCAATGGACAGAAATGACGGAAGCAGCGTGCAGGGAAATCCAGCCTTCCTAGCTTCAAGAAATGTAAGATTTAGGCTGTTTTTTGCAGGGTGGAAAGAAACTGAGGAAGCAGAAAATCCTCTGGTTCCAAAGAAGGCAGCCCTCCAGGCCCTCCCTGGGGAGCAGCCAGCRTGGCACCAGAGGGCAGCAGTGCCAAAGCCACCCACCGCTGCCCTGCTGCAAKCCCAAACACCCAGATCCTGTCAGGACATTCCCACCAGGCACTCAGACAGGGAAAGAGGAGGCAGGAAAACACCACCGCTGACCATTTCATCCTTTTCCTTTCCAGAAAGCTTGGTGCCATTTACCAGCCACGAGCAGCTGTGTATCAAACCAAACTTAGGTGCTTTTTGCTGCTGCTTTGAGAACGACTTCAAACACTGGGAGCTTCATCCTGGTGCTGACAGATGCTTGCGAGGGGCGGCATGGCTGGCCTGGCTGGGACTTGGTCGATGGTCCCTGTGCTTGGGAATTTTTGGGCTCTGAAACGCCCAGGCACTGCTGCCAAGGAAAGGTGAAAAGAGTTGAGACAGCAATGCACAGGGAAAGCCCAGCATGCAAACAATGCATCACTGCGCTGTTATGAGCATGACTGCGAGCATCAGTGCCAGCACCCCTCCTGCTGCAGGCACCATAACAGCACCCAGGGGCCACAGCCTCATCCCACACAGCCTCCTCCTGCCACGCTCCCACCTCTGGATCCCATCATGGCTAATGGGACCCGCAGCCCRGCTCTAACGGGAGAGCAGGGGAGGCAGCGGTGGCGGCGGCAGCAGCCAGGCTGCCGAGCGGGCTGGGATGCATGTAATCAGAAGGGTTATCTAATGCTAGTTTCATTCTAATTGAGTCACTACCATATGTCACCCTGCAATAACAACGCAAGCAGCATGCAACTGAATACATATTTAATTCACATAATGGGTACAACAGTAGAAGTAATCAAGGCAGTTTGCCATAAGCCATAAAGAAGTGTAGCATGCTCCTATCGAGGAGCAGCCTGCGCTCGGGGAGAAGGGGATGGCAGGAGCACCACGCCACGGAGAAAGCTGCAGAGCAGGGGGGGAGCCCCCCAAAAAGCGGGGACTGGAGGTGAGGTGGCCATTCCGCGCCGATGGGAATCGATGGAGGAATATTGTCGACGGATCGTTAGCCCCTTCAATATAATTAACGGTAATGGATTTATTGGCGGAAATTTAATGATTTGAATGTTAAATACCGGCCTGGAATTGCGTCGCGCAGTCCAGCCGAGGGGTGGGCGCTTCGTTTCCAGTTTCTAAGAGGACCAWAAAAAAAGGAAAAACCAGGCAGAACCAGGAGAAGGTGCAGCCCTGGAGGCAGGGCCAAGTGGCCACGGCCATCCCTGCTCCTGGCTCACCCTCCCCTTCCAGCAGCACCCGACTCRCTGCCTTCATTTCCTCCCGCAATGAGAAGATTAATACGATTGAGGGCCACTCATCAATATCTTTGGACAGATCAACCGGAGTTTTCATTAAAGCCGTATTAATGCTTTTGGATACACAGCTGCAGATGGGTTAGGCTTCAAAACTAAGGCCCAGAGTGGAAAGGAAAAAGGAGAGGAGCAGTGCCTGCTCCCAGATGGGAATTAAGGGAGAGCRGTCCAGCTCTCGTTAGCAGCCTCTCCCACCAACATGTTTTGATGTATATTTCATGAGGATAAACAAACATTCATTTCACTTTGGGAAGGTGCTTGCTGTAATGTATTGGCAACCTCACCAGCAATGAGGGGACATTAATTTCAATTCTGGTGTTTAAACACCTTGTTGATTCCCAATCATTCATCCCTGGCTCAGCACATCCCTGGCATGGGGAAGAAAATGGACAAGCAGAGCCCCAGCCTCACCCTTCTGCAGAGCCTGCTGGAGTTCATTTGCTATTTAAATGACTTAAGAAGGACCAGCCATTAGAAAAGAGGCAGCTTTACCTGGCTGCTTGCCTTGGGGTGCAGCCTTCAAGCATCCCACAGAATCATTAAAGAAAAGCTCCCAGCCTATGCAGGAAAACCATTCCTCAGAAACAGGATCTGAGGAGCATTAACAGTTACAATGAACTATGGGATGTTCCAGACAAGGAAGGACAATATCTGTACTGGAAGACCCCTGGATCTTCCAAGACTCCTCAGCCTTCCACCTCTGTATCCCTGCCTTAAAGATGGGGGATTCTGAGCACGGCACCAAAAGCCAGACCTGACTCAGCAAACACCCTACTCAGGCCACAAGGCTTGCCTTGCAGGGAGGGAGGACCCAATGGGCTGGTGGGGCTCCATCACACGTACCTCCTTCCCAAACAACCACTGTTCTGGGGGAACACCTCAGCCAGCCCCCAGCTTCAAACATTGGGGCAGATTTGCGGTCTCAGTGGGATTCTGGAGATACACAGGCTAAATTGTGAGAAAATAGTCACAGCATGCCCCAGGGAAATGCAGGTATGGATGCAGATGGCTTTGCCTTCTCCCCATCCCCAGCCCTCAGCTCCTCACTGGCACAGCTGAAGAAATGGAGCTGGCAGAAACTGAGTAGTGGAGGGAGCGAGCTGGGCATAGGGAGTGGGAACATCTGAAAATGGGAAAATGAGAAGGAAATATGGTCTGGAAAAGGACTCAGGGTTCTGCTGCACAGCACAGGAGAGCAGGACACGCTGAAGAAAGAGTGGCTGGAAGACAACACCACGTTATTCCTCTCACATGTCTGTAAGAGGTGATGCTCCTTGCAGAAAGGCTTTTTAAAATAAGCTGTGGGTTAAGATGCATGGAAACAGGAAAAGAGAAAAATGATGAAACGGTGAGGTGGTGTTTATGTGAGTGCCATGGGGCTTGCTTATCCCACCCCACGATGAATACACTCACCACTACCCAAAAGGAAGATGTGAACTCCAGCATAGTTCTTCTTCCAAAAAAACCACACCAAAACAACAACAAAAAGAAAAGCCAAACACAAAACAAAACTAAACCAACAAACAAACAAAACAAAACAAAAAAAAAAAAACAAAAAAAAAAAATAGAGGCCCCATCAAAAGACTAACAAACAGAAGAGCCAAGACAGGGGAGGACAGAAAGGAAGATACTGCACACTGGACAGTCAGAGCTGCTCCCTTGTTCTCCCTTCCACTTTTATCCTCCTGCTTCTTCTTCTGATATGAAAATATGCCAGATCCCCTATCTAAGGCAGGCTTAAAAGAAGYCTCAGTACCTGACAGATCAACAGCTCTCTGGGAACACTGTAGAGCAATTGCAGTTGTTTAATATGAAGAAGGCACAAAGAGGCACAGGCACACACATACAAATGCAGGCAATGACACAAGGACGTTTCTGCTTTTGCTTTATTTTGTGTGATCTGCTTTGTGGGGACATTGTAGAAGCAGCACCAGTGTTTCCCTCCATGCATATCTCTGTTTTTAAGGGTAAAGAGCTGCTTTAAGAAGAAAAGACATTAATGTCTAGAAAGGAGCCTGTGACAGGAGCGTTGCTGTGATCAGGGACATAAGGCAGCCAAGGACTGATGGACAGAAAATATCGTGCTCCCAAACACCTTCTAGGACCTGATCCCAATGAAAGGGTTTTCATCAACCCCGGGTGGTTCAGGAGACAGGATGGCCCCTCAGTGAATGAATGGCTAATCCAGCCCCATCAGAAGTCTGATGAAGAGACTGATGAAGGTCTATGGCCCTTCCAGAAATTCCCCTCCATGTCTCTGTCCTGACTTCTCCAAAGACAGACATTTTCAGTAGCATTGCAATGGACACAAATGACCGATGGCAGCCCCTGTGGAGACACAGCTGGACTTCATGCTGTTGGCTGTGTATAATACAYATTTCTTCATGGGAGGGTTAGAAACTGCTGGATTTCCAATTTCAGCACATTCCATCAGGCACCCCAAAGAGCTCCAAACTGGCCAGTGAGGTTAACACAGAGGGAAAGACCAGGTCAGACCTCTGTGATCCCAGCTGTTCCATCACAGCTCACCCACTGACATCTAGCAAAGCCACTCCAGCTCCTGACACTTCCCCATCCTGCTGGAGCCACTGGAAAAGAAAGATCCATGGTCTGAACTCATATGGAAAAATCCCAGAGCCATTTTCCCTYTGCCTCCCTCCCACCCCGTTCAATAATCCTGTTAAACTGAACCCTGGCTGGATTAATCTCTTTCCCCAGACAAATGGGCGATTATTCAGGCGTCACATTGGGATTTTTAGGGTTTGTGTGCATTTCTACTGATCTTCTCTTGGCTTCCTTTGTAAATGGCTTTTACCGCTCCCCCGACGGCACACACGATTCAATTCAGCTTCTCTATTAACACTTCTGATACAAATACCTGCTCCCCAGAGCTACCCACCACAAATATCAGCAGAGCTTGGGGRAATCCTCCCCTACTTCACCACCAGTTTGGTGGCTCAAAAAACCTACAGCTATTCCTATTTAACCCTGGAAGTCCTCTCCTCTCCAAAGCTTGTCAAAGAGACAAGCTCTGCAAATACTCATCYTAAGGCCAGAGCATCCAGAAATCAACCTCCTGACAAATCCAGCAAACCTTGGGCAACCTGGGATAAGGAAAGTCCTACTGAAGTCAATSGAATCTGGCTCCTGAACATGCAGGTGTAAACATACAATTCAACCAGGAAAATACTCAGGCAGGAACATGAGGTGGCTGTTGAACCTCCTGCCCAGGAGAATGAATGGAGGGTCACTAGGAAAAGCAAGGAGGAAATACAAAGTGACCCTGAAGACAGTGCTCAACTTTCTCGCCCGGATAACAATTCCCGGGTCMCATGTGGCCGTGGTTTCCAGCAAGATGAGTCTCCTTTTATTCAATAAACAAAGAAAATATTTGGGATGAGGGCACATGGTCCCTACCCTGCATGAAGAAATATAACTGAGGTTCCTTTAGTCCCTGGAGCACCTCTACAACACAGCTTCTGATACGCCAGGCCACCAGCTCAGATTCCCATCATTCCACACATGCAATTACGAGTGTGCACAGACAGATAAATGCACACACAAACACATAAACATGGGGTTTTGTAAACAGCACCGAAC
>NW_026623833.1:78817-137463 GCF_030028575.1 Malurus melanocephalus | reverse complement strand
GCCCCAAACAATGCCATCCCATAAAAGCCAACAAGCCCTTTCGCACTGCCCAGATGTTTTCCCTGCGTGTCCCCAGCTATATTTCTATACTTCACTGACTACAATAAAGTGAAACTAATTTATACTCTGGCTCGYCCTGCCAAGGCGAGCTGGTGAGGAGGAGCCAGCTGGACCGTGGAGCTCCAGGAGAGTTTCCCAAGGCCCAGCCTGCTCTGCCTATCCRTGGGTATGGTCCAGGGCATGCCCAGGATGCCAGCGTGACCCTTCAGCTGCCAGCAAAGGGAACAAACCAGAGCAGATACCAGCTCTGCAGCTGGGGGAAGAGCTTGCTGGCAGTGCTGCCAGCTTCCACTTCAGTGCAATACCTGCATTTTTTCCCCTCAAAGCTTCATGAAAATCACAGCACACAGTATCAGAAAAGAAAGCAGAATGCAGAGCCGTGCTGATCTTCAGGAAAGTCCAGGCCTCAGCAGTGAGGCTTAAGACATCCTTAAAAAACAAAAACACAAACAAGGATTTCCAGCTGCTCTGGGGAGTCTGGTTTGGGGCACTCAGGACATACCAGATGCTTCTTGACACTGCTAGGACAGAGGAAGCTCTGCCAATTCCTGCCGAGATCTTGAACTGGGCATGGCAGGGGAGGGCTGAGAAGAGGCAGGGATCCTCAGGAGAGAGACCTGGAGAACTGCTGGAGAGGGATGCTCTGCAACTCTCAAGAAATCCTTCCCATTTCCTTTGCAGCAAAGGTCTCTCCAGGGTGCTAAACAGACCAAAAAGCAGCAACATCCACACACCCCCAGCCTCACTTCCTTAATCAGCACAGAGAAAACCAGGCAAAATTCCTATTAACCAGCTAATGCATGCAACAGTGTTTCCCAGCCAGGGCTCCTCATGGCTAAATAACAGTCTTTATCCCCCAATTTCCCTTCATCATTTGTCATCTTTCTTCAAATCAACTCAGTATTTCCTGAATTCTCAAGTACTAACAGGCTGGGAAAAAAAAAAAAAAAACAAAAAAAAAAAAAAATAACCTGTGGGAAAAGTGCTTATGAACTGGTTAATGTTTCCTACCCCTCTCTCTTCTCCCAAACTTCCCCCCTTCCACGCTGGGCCTCCAAACACTTCCAGGCAGCCATGGATCCCATGGATCTGCTCAGACGTGCTGGCCTGGGAGAGAAAACCCAGCAAGCAAGAAGGCAGCTGGATCACTGGGAGTACTGGGAGAAAGGAGCACAGAACACTGGGACCTTCAGYAGGTACATCTGCTCCCCCATCCCACCCCAAATCAGCCCAGTAACCCTGCACCAAGCGATGGCAGGACCATTCCCAAAGGACAAGGGCAGGAAGGCAAGGACATGCAGCACATGGCCACCCCTCTGCCAGCAGCCCCTTCACACCCACCTCAGTTTCTGCAGCACAAATGGCTCTGTGAGCATGCAGAGGAGAGGGAAAGGGGCTGTGCTGAGGGCTTGGCAGGTGTGTATGGAAACAGGGAAGAAAACAGAGCACAGCAGGGTTTCACACCTGTGGGAGTCTTCCCCCTCCACCTGCACCCACGGGCACGGTGCGGGTGACCAGGGCATGGCTCCAGAGGCTGGAGGTAACCCCACCGGCACCACCATCTCCAGCTCCTCCAGCAGGCAATCCAACCCACCCTGCAGTCTCCAAAGCAATACAGAAAGGAATGGATAATTTTTTTTAACAACCCCCTCCCCCCAATGCCTCCTCACAAACCAGGTTCCCCTCCCTCCCTTGGTTTCCTAACACACCCCCCAGATAAATTGCATAAGGGCAATTTAGGGGGAAGCCAAAAGTAAAGCAGACTGGCTGCAGAGCAGAGAAACAATGAAAAAAAAAACCCCAAAACTAAAATAAAAATATGAGGAGAAAGGGGGTTTAAAGAGAATCAGGACTAGGGAAAAAGCAACGGCAGCATAAGGAAAGGGGAAGGGGGGGAATTCCTCTGGAAATCATTAATACTCCAGGAACCTTCAGGACTAAACCTGAATACAGACACTTAAGCTCTCAGCTCTGCCATTAACGCTAGGGCCTAAATTATTGATCTTTTGCCTTTATCAGCATAACAGTCACGTCCCAGTATCAAGATCTAACTACACTGCGGTCCCTGTGCTGCAGCCACTGAAATAATTAGGAGAAATTCTCATTAAAGGAGAGTGAAAGGTTCAGAGATGGAGACAGAGAAAAGGGTCTGGGAGGGTGTTTAATGTCTTCCACGGGGTCGAGAGAGTGCTCTGATCAAATCCCCGTGCGAGGCCGGGGGATGACAGCTTATCAAAAGGAGAAGTCCAAAGCCCTGCCACACCGGCGTCCACTCACCGCCTCCGCCACTCGCTGGCCACAGGGCCAGTAGAGGTGGGGGCAAAAAGGCATCAAAAATAAATTTAAAAGATAGAATTAATAATGGAAAGGGCTGCTGCAGGCTTGGTCAGAGTCAGAAAAATTCAGCCTGGGGTAAGAGAAGGGATACAGGGAGGGGAGGTCAAGAGGAAGGAGCTCAGCATCATCCTCAAGGCACATGGCCAGGGCTCTCCCTATTTCACTCTGGACTGCACTGCTCAGGATCCAAAATTAAACCGGAAAGCAAAAAGGGAGAGCAGCAAGACCAAAGTGACACCACGTGTGCAGTCCAGAAGATGGAGGGAAGAAGCCATGAGGATGGAGGGAAAAAGCCCAGCCTGGTGGTGGCACTGGACTTAGGGCAAAGGCACTGTGGAAAACATTAAAAAATTTTTAAAATTAATCTATAAAAAAGCAGAAAATGCACCCCCACCAGTCTGAAATGACAAGAAACATTTCACAAAGCCCAGGGTCAAAAAACAATCCAGTGTGGTGGGCAGCAGAAAGAAGTTGCTGGAGATTTCAGCTTGATTGGGGAGGGGGTGATGGAAAGATAAGGGRAGTGATGGAAGAGGGGGGAGAAGGACTGGGATGAATGCAGAAAGCCTGTCCCCTCCCCCTGCACACACAAAGTTTGCCTATATTTAATGTCAACGCGCTGTAATTTAAAAGAAAAATTCCATTTCACTCGGCTAATCAGAATGGTTAGAGAGACCATTACCACAAACACTGGGAACATCTGAAATTGATTATTTTTTACTTGGTGCAGTTAATGAAATCCTCCAGCGAGCGCGGCGGAGGGGTCGGCAGCGGCGCYGGGGCCGGAAGGGGCTGCAGGGCCACCGCCGGTGACCTCTGTGCCCGGGGCTGCGGGGGAGCGGCGCGGGACCGGCTGGGCTCTCTGCCCACCATTTTGTGAAGGCTGGAGATATTTAGCATGGGCGGCACATCCCGTAAGGAGCACCACATCATTAAATGTCTTGGGCTGGTGCGGCGGGGAAGAGAAATGCAGGATGTCACTGCCTGATAGGGAGAAGACTCGGAGGTTATTTATTAGCGGACACTTACCACAAACTGCATTTTCTCCATTTGCATTCGATACGCTGCAGCTGGCTTAGCGCCGGGAAAAGGCGGGCGGGATGGAGGGAGCAGCACCCCCGCCCTTCCCTGCTCTCCCCTGCCACTCCCCACGCACCTCACGCCCTCAAGAGCCACCCTGCTCCTTGCCGGTGCCACCAGAGCCACCCATCTCTCTGCTTGGCTTGATGGCCAACTTTCCCATGGAAGCCACGAGGCTTCCCATTGATGCTCTCCATCACCATGGTTCAAGCAACCAAGCCATGGGGTCAAGCCAAGGTCYTCAGAGCTTTCCCTTTGGTCACTGATACAGGACACATCCTTTCTTCAAGACCACCCACAGCAACACACCAAACAGACCACTGTACACTCAGACACCCAGCTCATCACAGCCATGTAACAAATCCCTCCTGGAAGCATCACGAGGGCATCCCAACGCATCCCTGCCTCAGAGGCAAACACATGCAGGGGGCCACTCTCTCCTCCACCCTGTGGCCACAGCCTCTCTCCCACCTCCGAAAAGTGGCCGAGTGTAATTACGCAGAAAGCTCCTCTGGAGCTATATCAATAAGACAGACGTCTGTTGTATCATTCTCTCTCAGTAAGGCATTTCTTCTCCCCAATTGCTCATATAGAATCATAGCCTAATAGCATGCTATTAACATAATTGCCAACACAACTAGTGTTCCGTGTCTCACAGCCATTTGCTTATTTTGCCATAAAGAATATCAAAAAACAGCCCGAAAAGCCGCAGCCCGGCTGTGYGGCCGAAGGGACCGGCCTTTGGCTCTGCCGGCTGTGCCGGGGCCCGGCGAGGAGCGGCGTGGCTCCGACGGCCGGCCCCAGCTGCGGACCGCAGCACCGGCAGCGCGCTCCGACCGGGCTCCCGAGCAGACGTGTGCGAAGATCTAAACGGATTCTGCCAGGCGAAATGAAATTCCCATTATTTTTAATTAATCCTTAATTAAAATATATTACTCCGCAGATTCCGCAAATCTCTCTTAATATGCAAATGCGGCCCATTCAAGGATATTTACATATCATTAATTAAAACGGCACATTCTTTCAGTCTAACAAGCTGAGAGCCGTGTCTGTTGCCACACTGGCAAGAAAGCTGGGCCTGGCACCGCCAAATTCATCCATGAGAAAGATGTTCAGCGTCATGGCAAGGGTGGGAGAKGATTGGACAGGGCTGGGGAAAGGAGACAGATCTCAAGGAGGAGAGAGGTTTGGGAAATGCCAATTGGCAGCAGAAGAGCACCCCTGAGCCTGGCTAGAGTGGGTGGATGGGAATAYACATCAACACCAGCACAGCCAGGGAGGAAGCTGGTGCTCCAGCAGAGCCAGAGGGATGGTCCAGGCTCTGATCAYAGCATCAGTGCTCACCCACACACAATGCTGGAGGTCAGCCARTTCTCCATGGCCTTCGCCGCCAGGGACTGGGCTGTTGCACCAACATTTGCCACCAGAACATATTCCTGCTGTTCCCTGTCTGCCTCAGCTTCTGAACATGGAGATCTCCCTGTGACCAGATCAGCTGCAACAGACAAGTTCCCTCTGGGCTGARGAAGACAACCCACCCCACCAGAAGGGTTTGACCCTGCTATCCAAGCCAATGCTAGGGTGAAAGCACAGAGGTGATGATGAGTTAGTTTGAGAAAATGCTTTCTGTCCCCCAGCAATCTCCTCCACATCTCTCCAAGAGGTGCCTGTGCCTTCTTCCCGAAGGTGTAAGGGACAGGCTCTTAGGGCAGCATCACCAACATGGACACAGGGCCTGCAGCTCTCACCCCAACCGCCCGTCCAGCAGCGCTGCAACCCTGAAACACGCGTGAATCCAACCACAGTGAGAGACAGCCAAGAGGTTCAACCCTGCTCCAGCACGGGTCTCATCGCTGCAGAGAAAGATGTGTTTTAATACTCTGGAGAGGCTTCTCAGGTCACTGAATCAGGCACAAATGCACCCCTCCACAGAGCTATCAGTTTTGCACACGCRATGACAACTCCCTGTTACTGCCAACAGACCTGTGTCTAAGCCTCCCATGGGCTGGTGTCAACACGAATGTCAAGCACTCAAAACCCAGGTGGCAGCTCCATCCCAGAAGAGGAAGGCCAAACAGTGCCTGCTCTTCGTGGTTCCATTGGTACCCAAAAGGAAATGCTGGCCAGACCTTCACGGTGATGTGCCAGGACACAGCAACGTCTCCCTTCACTACCTGGACATACTGCTCCCAGAACCTGGAGGTTTTCAGCCTTCAGGACTGATTTCCGTGAGAATGACAGCCCCACTCTCATCCTCTCACTACTGTCACTAGGCAGAGCAGACAGCAGAAATTCAGCCAGCAGCTCCTCACGTGGGACTGACAGATAATTCTCAACAACGATTAATAAGCCTCTGTCCTTCTCCAGCGCTTTTCATCAGGACTTCAAAGTGCTTGACTGAACTGTCTCCACTGCACTCCACAGCAGAAGCAAACCCRTACACAAACCCTCGGCCCACATGGGGAAACTGAGGCACAGTGCAGGGTGACACAGCTGTCCCCTGCCACACAAGAAGCTTTACACACAGAGCAAAACAAACGCCACCCAGGTGGGTGAGGGAACTTGCGCTGAGAAAAACAAAATACACTGCTGGGGTTGGGGAGGAACATGAGCAAAAAGGCACTTTATTCTGGYTCTGTCCTTGTTTGCTCCTTCCCCTGGCAACTGCCACCAGGCTTTGGGACAAGGGCAGCCCAGTTGGGTCTACCTTCAGTCTGGCCCAGCAGAGCCACCCTGAGACACCCACATCACACAGGTACTTGCCATGCAACACCTTCACATTTTCCCCAAAAATGATGCTGTTCAGATCACAKGAGCCTTCACTCTCCCGGGTCTTCAGAGAGGAGACACTCGTACCATTACCAGCCAGCTGAGAGGACACGATATGAACTACTCAAATCAAGACGACTTGGCTGCATTTCAATGCCTCCCGTGGCCAGGAAAAGCGGCAATTTCTCCACATAGCAGGTTGATACTCACACTGAGTCCAGTTTAGGCCACACTTACCCCTTCTGGCTGCACAATAAAAAGGGATAAGTTCATTCTATCTGTGGCTGAGGCTTTAACCAGAGAGGCATATCAGAGGGAGTGCTTGCTTTTATTTTCTGTTGCCTTTTCTTAAGACAGCGCAGGGAAAACATTTCTGCTTTATCTCAGACTGCCCCTTCAGCAAATTTTCACATCACTTAACTCCTTGTCAGATCTTCAGTGCTGTACCAGTCCAGGGAGCTCATCAAGGCCCATACTRAACATGGCAGCTGGCAAGCCAGGTGCTGCCAGAGGGCTTGTCCAGCCTGCACAGTATCTTTGGTCCAAGTCCTCCTCAAGAAGCAGGCAAGGGCAGAGTCTAGGCTGGGCTTGAAAGGTCCGTGCACAACCTGTGCACCAACCTGCTAAAGAAGTGCCCAATGCACCAGGAGCTATAGACACATCCCACGTAGGGATGCAGGCATGCAGATAGCTTTGGAGAACCCTCCACTGACCCCCAAGCACCACATCATAGCCTCAGGAGCCACCCAGGCCAGTGGCTTCTACATGCTTTCCAAAACAGCCTCAAAGCTCCCCAAATCCTCCCCAGTCTGGAGCACTGGGATGCTGCRAGGACAGCACACTGAGAGGCGCCAAACAGTTGACGAATTATGCCAATTAATACTCCCCCGGCATCTCCTGCGACCGAGAGGTGTTTGAACCTTGGTGGTCTTGGCCCAGGGCCARCTGAGGTGATTAAATTGTGCCTCCCTCCACTCTCCCTTTGCAGTTCCAATTGCACGTGAAATTGCTCCTCCCGGCGCACCCAGCTGCACCCTGGCCACCAGCACAGGGTTAAAAGCCACTGTCACAAGCCACAGCTCCAGGCCATGGGTCCTGAGCCTGTCAGCTCAAACAGTCCCATGTCCAGCAAGCTGTGAGGAGAAAGAGACAGACACTTCTGCATTGTCTCATCTCTGAGCCTTCTTGCTTTCATTCCTTTCACCCAAAATTTGCTGCTCTAGGCAGTGGAGCAGTTCTGGCGTCCCTGCTCTGCTCCYCAGGTTAGAGACCTAGATCCAGGTTCCCCAGGCAGGCAGTGACATTGCTCCATCCCATGCAGAGGGACAAACCTGTTGTCCCCTGTCACTGCATGCTCCCCTTTCTGCAAACAAGGCAAAGCAAAAATAAATGCCACAGACCATTACAGCTTTACACCCAGYGAGGGCACCAGGACAGGAGGTCACTGGAGGGACCCAGGGCCACTTTATCACCCAAGATGGTGCTCCCCAAGCCAAATCCTCCCAGCAGCACCCACCAGTGGCCCTGAGATGCCAAACCTGGGCTGCAAAAGGGCCCCAGCTTCCCAGAATCATAGAAAGGCCCTGTCCCCCTYGGCTCTTGCTCTGCTCCTCTGTCTCCAGCAGACACCAGACTCAGCACAGCCCTGGTCACCCCAGTTAAGGGTGACACCAGGATCAGTGAGGGTGCAGAGGGCTGTCCCTCCCTGCCCCTGCTGACACGTGTTCCACCATGGCACTAATTCCATATTAATATGCACCCCACAGCTGAAGGAGCCGGCATAATGAAAAAGCCCATCCACAAGGAGATAATTATATTATGAAACTATTTTAAATCAGTGAGAGCCAAGATGGATGGGGCAGGGCAGTGCTGGGGACAGGCTGCCATCACTCCAGGYGTCCTCCACGGTCCGGCCACCTCCAAGGTTGGACTCCCGGTTAGGGAGGCWGGGAATCCCCAAGCTTTCTGTGCCAGGGGCTGGGCAAACCAGGGATGAGTAATACTAAAGGAAAGTGAAACATGGCCCAGCAGAGTATGGCCTCAGAGCTGGTGGGTGATTGCCAGGGTGGCTTTYAGAACCCCTACTGTCAAGGCATACAGCAGCTCAGTTCAAATTCACCAGCTCTCAGAGTTAGGGGATGGCAGCCTTCATTTAAAACCACTTGCAAAACTCATCCCAGCTTGAGGGCACAAGCCAGGAGGTGGAGCAGGAGCTGAGAAACAGCCACTTGATTTTTAAAACAGCACTCTGACACTCACTGCTCTCTCCTGTGTGGACAAGGCCAAGCAGGGGCTGAGGAACCACAGAATGGTTTTGGCTGGAAGGGACCTTAAAGYTCATCCCATTTCAAGCCTCTGCCATGGGCAGGGACACCTTCCACTGGACCAGGCTGCTCAAAGCCAAGATGTACTCTGCAGTGRGGATAAAAACAGAGGACATCCCTCCTTTCGCCCCTCCACAGAACAGGACTCAGGACCAAGGACATAGTCACCACCTCCAGTGTGACGACACATCCAGCCTCAAAGAGAAACCCCAGCTGCGAGGGAGACAGCTTAAAAGGGAAAACAGTTGGAAAAAGGGGAAACCCTGGAATCAAAGGAACCCCTACAACACACGCCCTCCCCCTCCCCTCCTTGTGCGCCTTGTTCTCTCTCTCCTTTCCCCGGCCAGGTTTAATTTGACACCTTGAGCTTTGGTAACGAGGTGGGGAGAGAGGAGCCACAGCGGAATTCATTAGGCTGAGCACTGCAGGGCCCGCTCTCGGCGCGCTAATGACATCGGAGGATAGGGAAACGAGACAGCCGCCACGCAGGATGAAATAAACATGAGCACTGTCAGCACTGACAGCAAAAGGGACAAAATAAGGCAGGTAGAGACCTTTCCCCAGCCGCGCAATGCAAAGCGACAGCTTCCAAAGCCCCCCGCCCGCGGATCCCCTCTGCCCTCAGCTTGGGAAAGGGGAGGGCGCCTGAGAAAGGGATGGGAAAGAAAAGCAGCAATTAAACCATCCTTCCCATGACTGAACCACCCTTCCCATGACTGAACCACCCYTCCCCRGGCAGGCGCACTCCTTCACGCCCCTTCCGCAGCAGGAGGAACTCTGCCGCCTCCTCCCAGCCGGCCCGCGTGATCCCAAACTCCGCGCGGTTGGCCCCCGAGTGGGGGTTTTGGGGATGCTATCAATGCCTGCAGTACACTCATCCCTCCTCCACAGAGCACAGGGAAGGAGAAGCAGGATGAGACAAACGCCCAGGCTCATCAGAGCAGCGACCAAGGGGGAGATGCCCACACCCTGGTGTGTCCTGGGGTTGGTGTGCGGGCACAGACGGCGCTCCTGGCTGCAGGAATCCATGGCTCTGGCACAGCTTCTGACAACACTCACTGTCCTCTCTGATTATGGCAATATGCAGGCAGCCAGCAACACCTTACTTTGCTCACTTGCAAACCTTCATCCCAAGTCCATGAGTACCTAGGTACATCATTCCTACTGAGACTGTAATGTTTGAGGGGCAAYACACAAGTTGCAAAGGGCAGGAAAGCTTCAGGATTTAAAGAAAAATCTCTGCCAGCTCAGGGTACAGCACACCTCTCCTTGGTGCCTTGCTCTGCCCACCACTCCTTCAATTCATCAGCCACCAAAACAGCCAAGTCAAAACAGAGTCTCCTGCAGTGCCCCTGATGCTCTGCGAGGTGAAATACTTCTGACCCAAGAACATCACAAGGGTTTCCTTTCCTCCAAAATGCTGACCTGCCCAATCCCTGTATGCTTCCCATGAGCACAAGAGCTCACAGCACAAGAGCTTGATGCCCRGCAGATCACTAGGGTTGACAGATGCTCTCTTCCCATCAGGAATCTGAATTTTCTGCTTGGGTTTGGGGGCAAGTTTTTCTGGCTGGGCAAAGTTTCCAGAAGGCTCTTTTACAGCATTTTCACTCCAGTGCTTTTAGTGCTCCCAGTTGTTGGCTCTGCTCCCAGGACACAGCAGCATGCAGGAGGGAAGGGCACACAAGGGAAAAAACGCAAAATTCTGGAAAATGAGAGCACTGAGGACAACTCCTGTACTGCATGTTGGCCTGTACCTGGGCCTGCAAAAGTCACATGTACACCTGACTCAGTTTCCCCATCTATTAAAATATCCAAATGCTCATTTGGCCCTTTTTTACTCCTATTCCAAGCCAAAGATGGCTCTCATCAACAAACGCACTGCTAGATTTGCTCCATCTTTGCCACCCTGATTTTCACCCCAGCAAAGAACCCCCACGTTGATGGGAATACAAGACCCATCATATGGTTTAAATGACCCAGGGCTGTTTCCCAAAGTCCACTCAAAGGCCAGGAACACTTCCAGGCTCAGCCACTCAGCCACTGCTCCATCCTCTGCTTTTATTCCCTCCCCCCGGCTCCCCCAAGCATTCCTTGAAAGCAAATGGCAATTGAGTTTGTAAGTCCCTATTCATCAAGGAAATTAATTCCTTATGCATAATTCATTTCTTTTGTCAACTTTTTTTTTCCCCCAAATGCTCCCGAAAGCATCAGGAGTAGAAGCAGCAATAGGAGAATGGGAACACAAGAGGCTGAGGAGGGGAAGAAACAGCCTTGCTGAGAGCTGAACAGCACATCACTCCAACTCCCAGCTCACGAGGTATCCCAAAAGATGTCTGAGGAGGAGGGAGGCCAGCACAAAGTCTGAGCTACCAACAAGCAGTGAGTTTGCTGGTGGGATAAAGACCTTGTGTGCTGCAAGTCTTTGCTGTGTTTATGTTGTTGCCTGCACCTGGAGGTTGTCAGGCTGAGCATGGTCTCAGTGCAGTTAAGATCACTCGAGCAGCATCCTGAATAACAACTGAGAGCCCAGAGAATAGTCCAAGGCTGGCATGGAGCAGGGAAACCAGGATACCCAAAAGATCAAAKATGGAGGGAGCTCTGATGGTGTGAAATCACAGCGTTCTGGTCCCCGCCTCAGTGGAGGGGGCAGCCTCTGCTTTCTGCCCTCTCACAGCAGCTCATGCCGGCCTTGTGCTGTGCTCGAYGGACACGTCCCTTCTGCAGGTCCAGAGCCAGCTCTCCAGCTTCACCACACGTCTGCTGTAYGGAGGCATCCGCCCGTCTGGGTTATTTATGGAGGAGAGCTCTGGAGCCGTGTCAGAGCCCTGCTGACTGCAGAAGCATTGCAGATAGCTTTACCTTCTTGCAAGCTCAAGTCTGGAAGGAGGCCTGGAGGTAACAYGCACACCTTGCCAGCTCCTGAAAGCACAACCCAGGAAGATAAACCCCGTTGCAAGAGGAGAAATTGGCTGGAGATGAGCCATGCCTGTGCTCAAAACTCTGAACCCTCAGTTCTCCCAGTGTGAGGATGAGCTCATGCCACCAGCAGCACCCCATCTTTTATTTCCCTGCASCACAGCAGGAATGGAGCAACCCTCCCTGCCAGTTTTACCTTGCTCCTTCCCAAAGCGAGGAGATCCCAGCCACTCTGAGACTGGCACAGCCCAGCTCAAACACAAGGACACCACTGCTGAAACTCAAGCTGGAAGTGCTGGGGCCGTGGCCGTAGTCCCACAGGGATTGGGCACAGCAGCAGCTTGGCTTRCAGGGCTCAGTTTACCACTGACCTATCGACATTTACACTCACACACGGCCAGCAAACCACCCCCAGATACCTGACCAAAAAAGACTGTGGCACTTGGCCCATGCTGCTAATCCCAAAACTTGAGGAGAAGTTCACACACAGCGCTCACACCCACGTACCACCGCTTCCCACCCGGCAAGCTGGGAAACCCCATATAAATAAAGCTTAATTGCTGCTACTCCGACACAGCACACGCAGGCGAAACGCGTGGTAGCCGAACAAACAGCAAAGCCCTGGGATTTCCTGAYTCCCCCACACACCAGACCCACCAGTTAATGTTCAACTGAAGCCAACAGGACCAGTGCCCGCCTTACCTGCGCACCTGGTATCGCTCATGACCGAACGTCTCCCTCTGCTAGGGAGGGGAAGGCAATTTTACAGTGAAGCTGAATTTATTTATTGCTTCTGCGCTCCCGACTCTCTGTGGCACTAAAGAAAAGGAGGAAATTAAGCGATGTGCTGAGGTGCCACTGCCATCTCTGACTCTCCACAGAGGGGACACAGACCTGGCTGCATCCCACCCCAGCCCACGGAGCAAAAGGCAGCGGATCGTGCCGTTCCCAGCACTACATTTGGACAGTAAGTAACGCCACCTTGTCACGGGGGTACAGAGAGCGTTTGCAACGCCCCATTTAACTGCACTGTACTCCTATCCACAGGCTTCATCAGCATATTTCAGCGGCGCCTTGATGGATGAAGATAGATGGAAGAACATCATCCTTGGTGAAATCACTGTTTTATCAAGGTTAAACCATCCTCACGCTGCACCACCTCCCTTTGTTGCTTCATTTCCAATTGCAAAATTAGCGACAGACATAACGTGCATTTGCATGGACCTTGTTCCTCKCTCCCCAGCTCATTTCTTCCTTCTGCGGGATGGACAGAGAGGGGRAGCATGGGGAGACCTCTCCCACCTTCCTGCCTGAGCCTGTCCAGCTCTGTGGGCTTGGAGGACTCAACGAAAGCCAAAATCTTGACCGATTTCATGAAGTTGCCTCTGTAGCGTGAAGATACATCATCCATCAGTGCTCCCCAAGAGCTGCCAGAGCCAAAGGATCACCAGGCCCTCTCCCTTCTCCTTTGCATACCACATCTGCTGTCAGGTTTCTGAGGAATGAGTACTAAAGCTGTGGCAAGCTGAGGATGAGGAGGAAAAGCAGGAGGCAGGTAGGCTTTTGGTAGAGCCAGATGGTCTCATGGTGAAGGTATCAGGGGGAATGGGATGCAGGAACAGCAGCAGCACAATAAAGGATCTTTTTCCATTGTAAGCCTCGTTGGATGTGGGTGGGAAAGCCTGGGCAATTTGAGGAAAAGGGCACAGGAGCCAGGGAGGGAGGGGAAAGGCTTTTATCTCCAGGTCAGAAGTTCAACCCCAGCCCAGGTCAGCAGCGACAGAAAGCTGTTGCCTTCTGACACCTCTCCAGCAGCCAGCTGGGCAGAGTGATGGATGTCCCTGCAGCTCGCAGCCCCAGCACTCCACACATCCACCTGGCAGGCTGGGCACATCTCCTTTCAGCTCCTCCCCAGAGCTGACCCTGTCAGACTCAGGGGACATGGCCTGCAGCAGCTGTGACAGGCCACCAGGCAGAGCCAGCTCCCCACCATACACCACGCACACTGCGGAGCTCTGCCAAACCCTTTCCACGGATCCCTCTGCTCAGGAAGGCTTGTCCCCCTGCCCAGCTTTACCAAAGAGGACAAATGCCTGSCCTTGAGCGATGTCCCCCATGGATTACCCCATTTTTTTCAAGATCACACATGGTATGCCTGCTTGTGGAGAAGATCCTGYGCAGGGCCAAGACCCCTACACATCTTACACAAAATCATCCAACACGGAGCCCTCAAGACAAGTGCCTGTCCTGCTGGAAACCCTTGATCATGAGCTCCCAAATCACTCAGCCTGGTTCTGGAGACCTTTTGGGGCTGAGTCATCCYTGCCTGGAGGCGAGGCCCCAGCAGAGGACAGCACCTGTCACCCCTGCGGCCCCAAGCCAGGCACTCACTGGAGGAACATGATCCCAGWGGCTCGGGAATGTATAAGGACAGACAACCAAGGTGGGCAGCGTGCAGCTTTTAAACAGTCCACAGGACCTGTCTCTGTAGCCCCGGGCTTCTAAAYACCTTTTAAAAAATCTGTAGCCCCTTTACAGCACTGTTAGACTCTGCAGGGCGCTATTAAGTTACAAGAATATCTCTGGGCCCAGGGCCAGCYGCCGTGTTGTGTGGTCCCCATTAAACACAGATGGGTCGGACTGCCTCCTGCAGGGAGACCTGCTCCAGCAGTGGCTTCGCATCCCCATCACGAAAAAGTCAGCCTTGGCAACTAGGCATTCTATCCAGACTATCACTCACGGCTTACATGTCGCACAGGCTCCCCTGGCACTTTTCAAGCAAGACTCAGTGGTGTTTTGCACCAAGAAAAAGGGGTGAGTTCGCTTGCAAGATCATTGGCTTTACAGCTGGGGAAACTAAGGCACGGGCAGCCCCTGGGGGCCAGCTCAGGCTCATGAAATGCTGCACTGACCAGTCTGACTGATGCAGAGCCTCCCCCCTTCCCCAGCTCTTCTCACACCTCCTCTGGACCAGCTCCAGACACAGCCGGCCCCTCGTGCAGCAGGATCTCTGCTCTGCTCTTTCAGCAGCAGGGAAAAGCATCCCTGACATGCAGCTGAGCAGCCAAGTGACCCTGGCAGGCAGTGACCTGGGAGAAGGTCACTCACTGAGCGAGCTGGTGCCCTTGGGGGGGCCATGGGTATGTGCACACACACGGACACCCCCAAACTTTCCAGGAGAGGGGTCTGGTTTCACATTTCCTACGCCAGGAGCAGCCAGCAGGAGTGGGCAAGCCTTGTCCTGGCTCCCCACCCCCTCTGCCACCCCAGTCCTGGTGCAGGCAGCTCTCCAGTTTGCCCATGCCATCACAACAAGCACGATGGAGAAGGAGATCGGGATTGAGATGCTCACAGGGAAGTTTCTTCCAAGCTCAGCGTGCAGAGCTTGGCTCRCACTCCAAAGCACTGCGCTTTACAGCCCTTATAAAAACATTTATATAGAAGCTGCCTCTTGTATGCATATAAGGCCAATGCCTTCAGACTCGGGCAGGCCCCAATGCCATATTCAGGCGCAGGGAATAGCCYGGCTTCCCAGCGAGCTGTGCACATCCAAAGCTGGACAGAAACCAGCCAGCACCACAGAAAGCCTCTCCAAGAGCTATATATGGATTCTGAATCCAGTCTGGTTTACCCTGGGAGAAGAGGGCAGGAGGGCTGTGCTGACCAGCACTCTTGAGACACAGCTACAGGGAACATGCTACCAGAAAACTAGAGAATGGGTTTACAGCAGTTAAAAACAAAAGCAAAAAGTGGAGATTTCCTCCACTTCACACCATTCCAGAGCAGCAAAGTAAATGAGAGCACGGATTAAAGAGATGCAGCTTACACTAGGATCCTCAAACAAAACAAAAGCAAGACTTTCTGCAGTATAAATATGTCACTAAACACCACAGCTCTCAGTAAAAGTGCTGCAGCATCAGGAATTCACAACAGCACTGATCTGGCTTAATACAAGACACTGAGGAAGGAAAACAATCAGCACCTGAATCTTTCAGTTTTGCAACAATCAATTCATGCACAGCAGACAGGACCAACCTCCTTTCACTCATTTCATACTGGTTGCCTCCAATTCTCCTTGGGTACCCCACTGAGGACAGCAGAAATATCATCTCTCTGTTGATATTTCAAATGCTGCCACCAAGGAAATGCTTTATTCCTCAGTTTCCCCAGTACCCAAACAAAGCACTCACTTCCATGGCCATCTTGAGCTGGCACAGAGCCACCCCCATAACAACCTGCCCCCTTCTCCCAGTAAAAACCAGTTTGGCTCCAGACCCATACAGTCCTCATTAATTGCTCACAGATCATGCTCACCCCAAACTTTTCCCCCAACCCCAAAGCGGGCTGTCCTCTGCCACCACAGTGCCAGCACCTCAGCTGCAGGGCACTTGGGCATCTGTCCAAAGCAAAAGCATTCTGCAAAGCTTTCCTGTCCCACAGGCACAGCCTCTTCCAAGACTCAGATGTGTGGATTTTGGTTCCTGGAGACAACCAAGRAAATAAATCTGGTTCTTTTAGCCCCGGCACTGGAGGGGGAATGATTTTCCCCAGCACTAATGGAGGTGCTTTTCCTTACATATATATTAGCTGAGATGATGTCAAGGCAGAGCATTAAATTAGCCAGCCTCTATTAAYTACAGCTCTCCTATAGCTCTTCGCATCTTCCAAGTGCTTTACAAACAGCATTAATTCCTACATATGTTATCTTCATTCCAAAACCTCCCTGAGAAGCTGGCAAAGCCCCACAGCCTGGAGCAGCCTTGGAGSAAGCAGTCCCCCACGCAGGTTCATGGTCCCACTATCCAGGCTCCCATCACGCCTTTGCTCCAGACCATTGTTCGGAGCTGAAGTGGGAGCCTGGATAATTTACAAGCCATCAAAAGGGCCAGGACTTGACAGAGAATTGTCCCTGGCCAATCTCCCATGGGTTGGGGATTACTGCAGTCCTCCCATCCCTGCGGGCTGCTGGCACTCCAAATTCAGCATCTCCGCCTCGCCTCTCTCCCCGGCTGGAGAATTTCTCCCACCATAAAAATTAACGAGGTGGGTTAGCAGAGACGAGCTGGCTACAGAGCCCCCTCCTGCTCCTGGAGTTTGGGGTTGTTTTTAAATTAAGTTGCCGTCCTGTTAAGTGCAAAGTTATCCCAAGCATCATTTACTTTACAGCTGAGCAGTGAGGAGCAGGGAGGGAAGCAGGGTGCTCCCCTCCAGGCACGCCATAAAGTGCCCGGCGTGCGCAGATGCTGCCTGCAGTTCTCCTCTGCTCCGGTCCGGCAGCGCTCCCTGTGCCAAGAGCTRCAGCCTGGAAAATGGCACTTGTGCTAAAGTGCCCGCATTAATCAAATCTTCATTCACACCAGCAGAGAGAGAGAGGGAAAAGGGCTGAGGGAGATCCCACCAGCTCCCTGAGCCCAGCCTGCAGTCCAGTGGGCTGGCAAGGAGCGAGCTCCAATGCTTTGCCAGGCAGCGGCCCCTGCTCCATGCAACAGAGGCCACAATGGCAGGAAAGAGCAGCTTACACAAGTGTTCCCAGCAAAAAAGGAGAAATGACAACTTCCCAAACTAGATTTAGCAACAGGACAGAAAGGACCTAGAGCAGAAGAGGGACATGGAATTCCCAAGATCACCAAACTGCTTTGACTTGGGAGACTGATGGCAACTTCMTAAGCGGGTCCCATCCCTGGGACTGCTGATCCATCATCCATAGCATGCTGTGGAGACAAGCTCAGCCACAGCAACCAAGACATTATGTGTTGGACCCCCAGAGACAGTGAATCCAGGAGAACAARCTCTAGACTTAGGGTTACCCTAAAYAAATAAAGGGCAACCTCAGCACCTTATCCATGATCGGCAAGAGCAGAACAGATGGTAACCGCAYCAGAACCAACTTCATACTGGGAGACCCAACACCACACTGGCCCCTCACACCCCAAATCAGCAGTGGAAGGGGTGGGGCAGAGACCTACACAGTGATTCCTTCTCTACTGCTGCAACAGGACATCCCTGATGGATATTTTAACCTGTTCTTAGACACCATTTGGAAAGCTGAGTCTACCACCTTCCCAGATGGATTTACACCTGCACGCAACCTGAAGAAGAGGTTACTAAGGAGAGCAAGAACCACCTTGATTTTAGTCTGCTCGGGAGCCTAACTCCCACATGCTCCCGTCTAGGCAGCTCTAAGACAAAGTCTTGTCCAAGCTGGCAGCTATGTGGCACTGGAAAAAAGTCAAATATAGATCACTCAAAGGCCAAATGAGTGCTCTACCAGACAAATTAGGTGAAAAAAAGGATTGAAGACAAAGCGCAGAAATGAGAAGGTGGAGGAGGGATTCCCCTCCTCCCATTTTAACAACCCAATGCTGTAAGGACAGGATGAACTCTTCAAAATCACATTGAGCTGGGCACAGCAGCATCATGACCTTCACTGGTTTTCCGCTCATTGGAGAGGAAAAGACAACGTGCTCAAGTTTCTTCCACTCTTCTGCCTTTTTCTGTTCCCCACAGACCCTCCGGACAACCAGAGAAGACAAATCTCATGCTCAACAGCAAAGYCAGCTGGAGCATGACCTCACCAACATCTTGAGATCAGCCAGACTTTAGGTCAGACCTGCCCTTTCTCTGCTCCAAAGGGATGGCAGGAACCAGTATCCTGGTCACCAGAAATGAGCCATGAATCTTCRCAAAACACTGCCACCCTATGTGTGCCAGACACTCACAGCTTCATCATCCCTGCACAGGAAATGGGAAGATGCCCTATGGGTATGCTGAGACCTCATTGTCCCAACAGCTGGGTTCAATCCTCTACCACTCCACCTCATTAGAGAGGGTCTGTGGCACAAGGCACCAGCAAGAGCTGCTCCAGGCTTCAGTTACAAAGCAGGCTGGCAGCCAGCTTACTGAAACACCAGCAGCTAGGGCTCAACTGCCTATCCCTCCAAAGCCATCACATCCCAGCAACATGACAAGCCAGSCAGCACAGCCACAGGTTTCTCTGAGCAGAGCACTCCACAACACCTTCACTCAGCACTCAGAAGAGGGGGAAGAAGAGTCTACCTGAAGCCACTTTGAAACCAGCCGTGAAAAGTTCACGCGGAAATCTTCCCAAAGAGTCTGCTACAGGAGACACTGGTCTCCACTGAATCARGATCTGTTATGTTGTAATATAATAGATGTAAATTAAAACAGAAAATCTATCATGCCTCTAATGTAGCCTGATAGCTGAGCGTGTGGATCCGTACAAGCAGAAGCACAGAGAGGAAGGGTGATATATGGCGAAGCTGGATGGAGGGTGAAAAGCGTGGCGAGACRAGCCGGAGAATGGCGCAGCCCGCTCTACGCTCCTCAGACCCAAGGGCAAGAGAGGAATAAATGTTGATTAGTGTTGATTTTGTCCGACGAACGCTTGTCGAGTGACAGTTGGACTAAGCTGCTCTGAAAGAGAAGCATTAATCTTGGTCTGGTTTAAGTAGAGTATATTAATTTGTGTCATTTTTACTAAGTCGTACTGAGAAAGGCTTCTTACTGCTTTGCATCTGACTGCTTTGGTGGTTTAGCCTACTTTATTTTTTTTTCTCCTTTTTTCCCTCCTTCTCCCTTTTAAACAGATATGGCGGCAGCAGCAACATATTCAAATAGCTCAGCAGGAGAGCGGGGGACCAAACGCTTCGCTCCTGGATTAAGAAAATAAACTCCCAGGGTGTTGGCATAGCAACAGCATTTCAGATGAACTGCTATATATTCTGTGATTAATAAATTAACATTTTTTTCATATGGTTGTTTCTCCTTTTCTTTCCCTCCTTCCAACGGCAGGAAGGGGGGGTGGCACGAAGCGGACAGGGAAGGCCARATGATGTCCCCAGGAGCTGTCCAAGCAGGGTGGTGGGGTCTCCCTTCCTCTCCATGTGCCCAGTCACAGAACAGACCTTTATACCCTCTACAAAGGCATGGGAATACAACAGGGGCGTGATGCTGCACGTGCTGGGGCCACAGAGAAATGGGCCTCGAGTGCATGGGGATGGAAATGCAGCACSGCTAAAGGGCAGGGCACAGGCAGCCCCTGTGCTGTGACCAGGATGGTTTCAACTCCCCTTTGAGGGCTCAACAGCCCATTCCTGCTCTCAGCAGGACCGAGGGCTTCACAAACAGGTTTATGCCYCTTGCTGGTGGATCAGCCTTTCTGCAGCTGCTTTCTCCTCTCCACTGCCTGCCTTCTTTTTTTCTTTTACTTTTATGGRAAAGGGACTAGAGGGAGAAGCTAGTGAAAATACCATGAATTAAGAGCAAAAGACTGCAAAGTTCCCCAGAGCAAACTGCATGCGCAGAGTTAATTTTCCATGGCTGGAGCAGGTAACAAGAACTTCTGCACGTTTCTCAAGCCTTTCTGAACACAACCGGGCGATCCCACTGTTGAACAAGAAAGCAGAGCCTCCCTGAGGAGCACTGGTGAGTGACTGACCCAAATTCAAACACTTTCTTCCTCCTGCCAGCACTGGCAAAGTGACCGGTGCTGAACCGTAGTTGCCTTTGGGCCCTTGCTGTTCTGCACTGCTGACAGCCTGAACACAGGAGGGAGAAACCCAACACTTGGGGATTCATTGTAGCTCCCCAGAATAAAAATGTCTGGGGATGTGCTGAGCCAGGAGAGTCTTGCCAGGATGGGGTAAAGGAGAGGGTGATCCATGGCGTGTTTTCAAACATCCCAAGAACTGCATGCCATGGGATCAACACAGTTAGAAGGTTTAGGCTTGGTCTATGTGCTGTTCCTCTTCATTTGGTTTTTTTACTAAATCTTACTGCAATCTACCTTTTGAACCTGCAAACATGCCCTGAACACCCCACAGTCCGTGCTGCTCACAGCCTCTTTGGCACCGCAGTAATCCACCACCCAAAGCTGCTTTCCTTCAGGCACCAACCAAAGTTGAAATGTCTCCTCTTCTTACCAAACTCTGAATTAGTCAAAGTTCTGTTAAGGCATGAAATCATTTTGACAAGGTTTGAGTTACATCCACCACAGGCTGCACGTGCACATAAGCATGCTGTAGGTRCAGTTTGCATACTTCTATTCAAGAATTAAGATCCTGAAGAAACACCAACATTTTTTCAAGCATTTCAGCTGTTCAAGACCCCAAGTCTGCTTTTCAAAGCTGGCTAGGAATGCAGCTTCTCAGCTTCACCCAACAGCAAGATCTAGGAAATCCAGGAGCATTACCAAAGGGGTTTAAACCCAAGCCAAACCCAGYGGTTCTGTGCTCAATGCCCCGCATGCAGCTGCAGGCACATGGCAGGAAAACAAGAGAGTCTCAGCTCATAAAAACGGGTAAAGCTTCTCCACCAGCAGCAGAAACAGCCTGGTTTAAGCCCACTGTCACTCCATCCTGGTATATTCCTGGGTCACAGCAAATCCCCATCCCCTACCCAGCATCTCCCCATGACTGCACAAAGCTCCTGCACCAGCTCTGCCATCGTGCCAAGCCCTTTCATGCTCTCTGTGACACAGTAGGGTACAGCAGGCTGTTCACCCATGCCCTGAGGTCACCTCTCACCCAGGAGACCTTCCCCTGCTGCCAGCAATCCTAAAGACATGGAGACCTTTAAAATGGGAGCCTTTGGGGAAGGGGAAGCAAGCAGAGCCCAGCAGCTCTTTCTTCCATCCATTACTGCTGCTGCTGGGGACGGCGGGCGAGCAGCGCTCCGTGTTCTCCCCTTACCGTTATCTTACACTCTGAAGCACAAAGGACTACTTAGAAAAGCCTCGCTGGAGCAATGCTGTTTCTCAATGACTTTTCTTATGGATCCTGGAGGATCAGCCGTATCAAAGCATTTCCACAGCTGCATACGGAGAGCTGGGGTAACCTAAACCTTTTATTTAAGCAACTGCAGTCTCTCGCCCAGCAGTGGTGGTTTTTAGGGTAGAGATGGAGCAAGCAAGCAGCCATGGTGGTGTGGGACGCTTAACACCAAACTTCTTGCTTAACACTCCACACCCCTCCCAAACACCTTTTGCGAGCGCTCATGTGGAGTCACTGCAGCATCAACACTCCCCAATCCTTCGCTAATGCCTTCCATCTAACCCAAGACATTTTTTAGAATAAATCAATCTATCAAAGCCTTGAGTCYAAGTGTCAGCCCTTTCAGTCACGAGTAAAGGGCGAGACCCTGTCAGGCAAAGTCCGCACACACGTCACAGCTCGTTTTCCCGGGATGGAATTGAGGGAGCCAGGGCCAGCATGGGAAAGAGGTGCAGCTCCTGTTTTCCAAGGTGTATGGCCCAGGGGAGGCAACAGGGCACTTCCTGGCCATAAAGAACCAGTGCCATGACTTAGGTGGCTTTTCCAACAACCAAAAATGACAAAGAAAAGATCCTGTTGGCCCTACCTTGTTATCTGAATGCTGCCAGGCACAGAAGCTGCTACCCTCCACTGAAGAGCCTTGCCAACTTTGGGTACTACATCACATTGGTTCTTTAAACGATGAGTCCTTAAACTGGTCTGCTGGACCACGTGGGTCTCAGCATCAAGCGTAAGATCCCCTCTTAAAAATGTACAACCAGCCAAGAGTAGGGAAAAGCTCAAAGAAATGTAATGACAACTACCAAAAAAGAAAAGGTAAAATAAACCAACAGACCATCCTCCTGTGATTTGTCCATGGTGATCTGCACCTGRTTATTCRGCTTYCCTCCRTYTCCCCAGTTTAAAATGAACCCTGCYAGGAACTGGGATCTCRAMACAGAAGAGGAGGTATGCAGAACAGTGCCAACCATACAGCGTGCTGCAAAACATCTCCAGCCCCTCAAAGCTTTTGCCCCCTACAGTATAATCCCCTGCAATTCTACTCAGACCCTTTTTCTGGCCCCATTTTTCAATTTSTCCCTTTCCATCTGGAATTTCACCACCCAGTTCCTAGTCCAGGGATAGATCTGTGTTACTCATTCAGTAATTCCTCACCATCTGACACCCCACCAAGTTCATCCAGGGAGAAGTAAAGCAGCAATATTTGCTCCCTGTACTTGGCAAAAGGTCAAGTCCCAAAAAAACAAGGGGGAAATCTGAGTTCAAACTCAGGTGGAGAATCCCACGTAGAATACCAACTACAACATGGTGCCTACGCAGCTCCATGAGTGTGCACCCAGAGACCTGCTCTTCATAATCTCCAGCCAGGACCATGAGAGAGATTCCTGTAGAAGGTCTGCTGCTGCTGTTACTCTTTTGTTTTCACAAWACACCCCACAAAACTCTGGTGCTGTGCAAGGGATCAGTACAAACAGGTAAAATGTCCCTCATCCAAAGAGCTTCTACTCAACATCCTGTTGCTCATTAATWCAATTTCTTGGTTTCTCTTGATCCAGGTGTTTCCTACCATGTGTGAGCACCTAACATTCCCTCAGAAAGTGGCTGCTGGTCTGTGGGTCTCCTGGTCCACCACAGAAATTAATGAGGCTCCACCACGAAGGGAGAATTGCTCTCTGTAACTTCCCAGCTCCGATTCCATACATCTGGAGTTCTTGAAACTCCCTTCATTTCACCAGTATCGTTGCATTAATAAGATGTCTGGAGATACATGCCATACCCAGTTAGGAAAAGGAACTAAGATCTCTCCTGCTCTATCAAGTGTGGCCTCTGCRGCCCAGAAAGCCCACTGCTACCCTTTTTGCCAAACCACACTGCAAGTAACACATCTAATTTACTCTCTGCTGYGCTCCTTAGGTCTTTTGCAACATTACTGATTTCCAAGAGCTTTCCTCCCACTGAATCTTTCCGGTTTGGATCGTGAGGGTAGTATTTTGCAATTCATTCCTCACACATTCATGAAGTGTTGCCGTTTGCCACTAAAAAGCCACTTGCTGGGCTCTCCCCAAAGGCGATGCTCGGGAGCTGATCATACACATTCCCATACAGGGAGGCAGGGTGAGGCACGGCTCATGTTTATGTCTTACCCACACGACTGCGGTGCCATGCAGTTTTCTGCAGAGGAGAATTTGGGGATGGAGGGAAGGAG
Source organism: Malurus melanocephalus (assembly GCF_030028575.1). Lineage (NCBI taxonomy): Eukaryota > Metazoa > Chordata > Aves > Passeriformes > Maluridae > Malurus > Malurus melanocephalus. Next base: position 113,977 of record NW_026623833.1, on the reverse strand, counting down.
GCCACGGGAGCGAGCAGCAGCGTGCTGCCAGCACCCAGCTCCCGATCAATAGGCCATCTGCAATAGGAGATCAATCGCTTCCATTTTGCGACGTGTTAAGTGTGACGGGGATTGAATTAAAGCCAAGAACATAAGAGCGGCTATAAGTTATGCTTTTCTCCTTCCCCCCCTTTTTTTTTGCCTTTCAAGAAACAAACCCATAAAATGGTACTTTTTCCTTTCTTCTTCCCTGCCCCCTCCCTTTCCCCTCTAAGATTTTCAATTAGGTGAGTGGAAGGACGAATGGAGCAAATACGTTTTGCTCGAGTTCTAAGTGCTTTTGAAACCCCCTGTCAAAGCATTTAGTAACGCAAGATTTAAGATGCCCAATTAATTTTTCCCCAACAAGGAGCCAAAAGTAGATGCAGGAGGAGGTTAAAAGCTAAGTGTTTAATTAATATTAAATTTATATGATTCTTTATCACCAAAAGCATTGTAAAATTGAAAAAGCAGTTAATTTTATGGTCACTGTGTATTCCTCTGCTTTGATCTTTGATCCGTGGAATGAAATCGTGGAGCGTAAAGATTCTCCTGCTTTATTATACCTGTCTCGTGGCAGGAATGTTGGGTGAGGTGAGCTCATCTGAGCCCGAGCGCAGACTAGGCAGGGTGGTACCTGGGCACAAAACCCCCCAGCTGCCTGGAGGTTGGGGGTGCAGAGCTTGCACTGGCCCCACAAAGGGAAYTTAGAGGCATTTGGGTGAGGACAGCACGGAACTCTTCCGTACGGCACCGCTGCCTCGCCGCAGCGCCTGGCCTCCCCCGTGCCTATCTGCCAGCGAGACAAAGAGCTATTATGCAGAACGGATTGCACTGGAAAGAGAAGAAGGGGGGGAATAATTTCTGCAGGGGTTTTTATGTGGTTTTTTTTTTTTTATATTTTTAAATCCCACTGGGAGCCTCATTATAATTTAGTTATTAGAAGGGGAAAAGAAACCAAATAAGTAAAAGAAATTTAACATCTTAAAAAAAATTATTGTAAAGGGAGGAGAAAAATCAACAGGATGAAAGTTCTCYGAGCTTCAAAGCAATTGCAAATTCTCGATTCAAAGCCTTCAGGCAGCCCCATCGGCAGTGAGCTGCTCCGGGGTCAGATTCTCATCACAGATCCATCTGTGCTCCTGAATGGAACAGGCAATGTCCCCCAGACCACAGAGCAGATGGACACCTGGGATGGGAGCACGGCTCCACTCAGAGCAGGAGCGTGTGATCCCACTCCTCTCACCCAGCCCTCCACTYAGAAACCCTTCAGAAGGCCACGCACATCTTTCCCTGTCCCTTCAGTTCAGCACCTCCTTCCAGAGAGAGGCACAGTGCATTTATTCACAATAAGAAAGTGAGAGTTTTAATGGGAATTTAATCTGATTGAAGTCTTGATTTCAGGGCAGGTACATAACTCATACATGTGAAGAGRCACAAACTAATGAAACGGTTCAGGTCTCTGGATACAGCTGGGAAAACTGGGAAGTCATTAAGGACGGACAAAAATTAGGCTTGGTACCATGAAGTAAGATCTAATAATTGGCACTTTATAAGCAATGGGAATTAACCCTCTGCCCCCATTGCTGTCACACAAGGACAGTCACCTTCTCCCCACACAAGAGGCTCCAGCACAGTAGCAACACAAGTTGTCCCAGGTCATGCAGCAGTGATGGAGCAGAGCCTGGAAGATAAACCAGGTTTCACCTCTCCCATGGGATGCAAGAAGGCAGCTCCTTTCCTATTAAGCAAAAGAAATGCCAGATACACAAAGAAGCAGTCTGCAATCTCAKGAAGTCTGAAATCGGATGGGTAACAACCACCCTGCTGTTTGCCTCTGGTCCCATCCATGACATGGGAAGTGTGAGACACAGATTTGTGTTTTTCACATCCCTACTGGACAGGCCCCACAGAGTCCTCAGAGATGCCACCAAATCACACCCTCCAGCTGGCATTTCTTCAAGACAATATACAGACTGGCTTTTTTTAGGGTTCCAAACTACCTTTGGTCCAGCCAAGACTGAACATCAGATTTCCAAACCCTCAGCACTGGCCTTCAACCAGGCAACTAGCATTCAAAGCCTGAACAAAACCCATCAGCCAAAACCACCTGAGAAGTATCTGCTTTGCCCATGGGCAGGTTTCTACAGCCAGGCTACTCTCTCCACTACTCAAAGAAGAGAAACCAAGGAGTTCATCTCCTGTTAAGGTTCACATTGAAGGTGATGCTTTCAATATCTGCTTGACCCAAGTCCCGCACAACTTGTGGGTCTCTCCCATGGACCAKCAGCCACATAAGCTCAAGCACGGCTGTGTATCTTTCTATCTCACTAAATGAGATGTTCAGGGGGCACATGCAGCACGTGAGATCTGCTCTGACAAGTCCTCTGCCTCCTCCCAAGCAGTGAAGAACCACAACTCTGGCCATCCTCAGCRCAGCCTCCCTGCACAGACAGACTGACTGTATTTTATACGTATGCGTGCAGATATCGACAGATGGAGAGAGAAAATTACTGTGCCCATAAATTGAAGCTTTGGTCACGTCAGTTCAAGACGCAGAATAGAAAATTTAGAGCCAAGAAACCAGCTTGTGTCAGTCAGGCTGACGAGCGCAGGCGCCAAAAAACACACCCCTTAGCACGGGGAAGCGAGACGCAAGCACCCGCACGCACGCAGAGACCCCGCTCCTCTTCATCTATTCTCAGCAACTGTTTGTCTGAGGCCACATGCAACTGGATTTGTCAAGCCCCCTTTTAACAACTTCTTGTCACAGTCCATTACCAAATTGCATATAGTTATATATTCCACTAATTAGGCTTCTAAAATATCATTAACATGTCTCTTGATCATTAGCATAACGTATGAGGCGTCCTCGTTAGGCACGACTCGAGTTTGTTAATGCGGTAATGAAAGGCACGGGGCTGGTACTGCAGGAGCCGTGCAGAGATAGGAGGCTGGGAACATCAAAAGCATCAGTGCCAGGCTTAAAAAAAAATAACAACAAGATCAGCGAGAAGCAGGGGCAGAAGCCAATTGCCAGGAAACCAGGGTGATGTGGAAGGTGAAATAAGTGTCTCCAGGCAGGCAGATACTTCACACATGCTGCTCATCTTTCACAGACKAAGTTAACATTCCCTTGAGCTGGATACAGCGCAGGTACAGGGATGAGTCAGGATCACAGACCTGAACCRTTACCCAGGATCTGGGTAAAACATGAGCAATGGCCAGGGTCCACAGCAGCCTCACGGAACAGATCTGCGGCCCCAGCTGAACCCTTCCTGTCTGACTGACTCCAGGACGCCCCTCACACCTATCCAGCTCAGCCCTGCTCCACACAAGGATTACCTGCAGCCAAAACCCACTGCAAGACAMACATTCCACCCTCCTGAAACCAACGTTAAGCTTCTCCCCAGCCCCAAGATAAAACTGGTCCAAGGCAATGCCAGGCACCAGCCTCATTCACCCCACCAGCTCAGACTGCACAACACTGAGCAACCACCCCAGCAGACCTGAGGATGGAAACCCACACCCAGGAGATGAATGGTGCTAGACACAGCAGCCTGGGATGGTACAATGGCACAGGACCTCAGTCAAGAATATAAAAGAAAGGCCTGAGGTCTCCAGCGACCTCACCCAGATGTGACCCCCAGACAGCAATATTTGCATAGGTACTCCACTGCATCCAGGGGTAAAGGCGTGAATTAAAGGCAAAGCTTTGACCAGGACAGATGCTTCCATGCCCAAGCCAGCTCATGTATCAGTGGTTACCACCGTTGCTATAAATAAGCAGGGGCTTTTTTTTTTTTTTTTTCCTTTGAGCGAATAACTCAATAAGTCACCGCATGAAAGATATTGTAAATAGCTCCAGCAGAGTGCAAGTCAGGGCTGCTTCCAATTAGCTTTCACTTACGCTCCCCCCGCCTGCGCCAAGTTTGCAGAGTTTGCTCCCAACGCGCTGCTCGCTCGCTGTCTGGGGAGAGGTGGGGAGCAAACCCCGCTGCAATCCGGGCCACTGCTCCTCCATGGCAGAAATGATCTTTKCATTAAAGCTGCGAAGACTCCAAAGCAAGTGAAAACAGCCCACATTACGCATCTATCTTTGTCCAGATGTTAATGCAAAGGTGGGGGGGGAGGAAGCAACCAAGAGATTTCCTTCAGCTGCTGCGAGCAAACACCACCACCACCACCGCAGCAACAGCTTGGAAATAGGAAGCAGCACACAACTTTCATTAGAACAAAGACATAAAACAAACTCRGCAAAGGCAGCCTGGGGTCTTTTACGCACTCATCTGGAGAGACCCCCACAGGTCCCTAAGGAACTGGTAGGGCGCATCCTTGTGGGCAACACCGCTGCCAAAACAACAGGCGGAAGATGGATGATTTTGTGAGTCTTCATCAAAAAATTCCTCTTCCATGAGATAAAGGCGGTGTTAAGACTCTTTCCAAGTTTTTACTCATTCATACGCGCAACCTTTGCATCCCGCACATGCGCGCGCCTTCGCACAGCAGCTGGTCTCGATATCAGAGGAGCATCACAGCCAGGAAACTATCACCAGCAAGATAAAATACAGGGCAGGAGAGCGCAGGATGGTAGCCTACACGAACAGGAATCTTGGGGAAGGGGCCTAATTCCTCACCATCCCTGTCTGGAAACAGTTCTGGGAAAGTCACAGGGTGTCAGTGCCTCATCTTCTGCCAGAAGGGTGTCAGAGGTGCCTAACCTGGGCTGAAGATGGAGCGGCACCAGGGAATCAAGACTTGCTCATCTCATCATCATTTCAGCCAGATCTCCCTTCTTCAGGCACCACACAACTGGGTACTACCCCCATCCAGGCGTTTTGCAAGAGGGTCAGCAACACCCCAGAGCAGAACCAGGAGGTCTCCCTAAACAAGCAGATTTATTCTCTCCCAGGCAGACTCCCTGCCCTGCCACCCCAACTAGAACACTGCACTGAAATATGGACACTGGAAAGCATCCATTGTTATGGGGAGAGGGGGTTATGGCAGTCAGCACAGCACAAACTGCTTTTGTTGGCTTCCTGCCTTTCAAGCCAAAAGCAACAATCACAGAAAAGAAAAACCACTAACATTTGATAAAGCTTTTCAATTTAAAAGGGGTCAGGAAAAAGTTCCAGGAAAGRGAAGAGAAACAACCTTCTTTAAAACCCTTTAATGTGGCAAGAATCAGCTCTCACAGGTTACAGGTTTATATTTTTCCCTTTAGTTCTCCAATCAACTTCACCCCCTCTCCAAGCTCTACCTTCTTTTCCCGCTCTCTCCTGTGCTTCCAAATGGAGTACACTCCATTAAAATGGCCAGGGAGGAACCTCTCCCCTCCCTGTGCAGGAGGGCACTGGGTTGACCTCTCCACATCTGGACATGCCTGCAACCTCCGGCTTTCAAGGGCAAACGCCGGCAGTGCAGTGACCTTCCTGGAATCATGGTCCTGTGGCCTCCCTTCTCCGACCCACCCATCTCCTGTCCCTCTGCTGAACTCCATCCCAGTCATGCTGGGGACATGGCACCGTCTCACAAGGGGTGCAGCTCCTCCAGACAGCCCCTGCCTTGACAGCTCCCACAGGCCCCAACCCAGGGTGGTTTTGCTCGGTAGAGTGAAGGAGGGGTCAAAGAGAAGAGGATCCARACTACAAACCATCCAGATATAAAAATAACTGAAGCAAATATTCTGCACAGCAACAAACCCATTCAAACCCTATACTCATTTATTTCACTTGCCATCCCCTGCAGAGCATGTGCCACTCTTTACCAGCGCATCCCTCGTTCAAACAGCCTGGAGGGGTTACGGACCCAGGAATATCTGTGGAAAAGCCTTGATCACTTTTCTTCCTTCTTGCGCTGTAGCAAGTCCACCAGACCTCACTGGATTGTTGAGAAAAACACTGCCTGACACAGCCCCTGTGCCTCAGCCTTCCCCCTCAGACAGTCCAGCATGAGGTGCTCCACGCTCTGCCTCTTTCAAGCCACACATGTGCCAAACCAGATGGTCACTGGTGCCACCTCATGTTCCTGCATATGGGGGTCCAAGTGCTCCCTCCCCTCTGTGCACCAGCTTTCCCACAGCCACATTTCTCCACGGGAGCTGCCTCTCTCAAAATTCCAACAATTTTAACACATTTCTAGAAGACTGCAGTGATGTTCCTGAGGAATAGGAGATCTCATCCCAACAGAGCCCACAACCAACCACTGCACCCACTTGGGATGGTTTTTCGTAACATCCTCCCAACCCAGACCACAGTTGCTTGAGAGCTCCCCGTATCTTGGGACCATCTCAACTGGAAAGGGCAAAACAAAATTTAACTGATGCCCAAAATGCAAGCCATGWCCAGGGCAGGCACCACACCAACAAGCAAAATGCTCACACCAGCAGCATCACTCGCCTCCAGCTGGAAGAACAGGCAGAGCTCTTGCTCGTAGGACACAAACAGCTTTTCCCATGCACATCCCCACAACCAACCCTACTTTGCCAGCCCCCCAGCAACAAAGCCACTGATTTTTTTCCCKCCTTGCTGAGCGAGCATGGAGACCCCATCTTCACCCTGGCCACAATGGGGGGGATCACGTCGATAAAGCCTCATGCATGCAGCAGGACRTGAGCCTCCCTGCTGCCCGCAATCAACTCCGTTTGTTTATTTTTATTTGAGCAAAACTTTAGCTAGGCTGGGCGGGAAGAAGGCTGGGAGGGGGACAAACCCTCAAAAAGCTGGGCTGYGCGTTGGTCTCCAAAGGGACTGAAACTGGGGATGGGAGGAGGAGCCAGCTCTCCTTTCCAAAGGAGCTTTCAATAGGAAACAGATGTTGAGGGCCCAGTGACCAAGAGCAGGGTCTGCAGCGGGCGTCCCTGGCTCCACACTCCCAACAGAATCCGTTTTAATTAAAATATTTTAGCTCAAGCASGAGGCAAGGGGTAGGGGGAGTGGGGTGAAGTCTGGGGGTGATGTCCTTGTTACCTCTGCACAGGCAGCAGTGTTTAAGGCAGGGCTAGAGGGCATGTTGGGGTGCAGGGTTGGGTCAGACACCCCAACCTGCACCCCCAGCCCAGGCTCCCTCCCTCCAACAGGGCTTGACATAAATTCTGCTGACCTTGAGTAAAAAATTGCCTTGTTTTGGTACCGAAAAAATAACATTACATCATGTAGCTGTGTCAGGTTCTATCAATGCCCCCTTCCCGCCCACCCCCAAAGTGAGGGGGATGTAACCCAACACTATGAAAACACCAGCCCGGAGAAGAAAAGGGGTCTTTGTCATGGACCATCAGCTTCCTGCTCCTGCCTGAGGTGAAGAAAGATCTCCAAAAATGTTTGGCTGGGAGGTACAGACTCCAGACATGTCATCCCCACAACCCCTCTGTTTCTTCATCCCCACCTTCTAAATTCCTGCTTCTCCCTTACTTAGAAATTTTGGCCATTATTAGGATCCAAAAGAAAAAAAAAAAAAAAAAAAAAAAAAAAAAAAAAAAAAAAAACCAAAAAAAAAGGAGTGCAGAAAGCCTGAAAGCCCAACCATTGGATCACTAAAACCGGACTTTAAGCCAGAATGAGTCCACAGCGTCCTCCAGGTGAGGATCCTACCTAGCCTAGCTTTCTTCCCAAGAGTACCCAACTCCCTTGCAGGAGGGGATGTATAGCAGAGGACATGCAGACACCCACACACAGCTCCAGCAAGGAAAAACATGGGGTGATCAAGACCTGAATGGTGAGGAGGGAACCTGACAGGGGTTCTGCCAAGCCACGGACACCCTGCAAGCAAGACTACACATCCCAAGGCAGAGCGTCTGCCCATCCCATAGGAAAAAGCATGAGCTGATCACACAATCACAGAATAGTCTGAGATGGAAGGGACCCACAAGGATGATGAAGCGCAGGAAGGAAATAGGTGCCTGTAGGATTTAATGACCAGCGTAGCATTAGGCTCCCTGAGACTGTGAGTTCAGCAGGGCCAGGCAGAGGCTGAGGGGCTCCCCTACAGAACTCGGGGAGCGGAGGGCTAGGGGGATGACAGGCAGGCTGTGCCACATGCCCCACAGCAGGGAACACTAACCCACTCTATTCACCAAGAGGGGAACTGCAACAGCCTTGAGGCAAGTGGGAATGAAGGAGGTGCAAACAGAGCCCCTCTGGACCTGCATGCTGCAGGGCTGCGCSTTGCCTTTTGCCTTCCTGCTGGGATCATGCTTTCCCCTGCAAGACAGGGACACAGGGGTGATATACCCCAGTCAAGCCTTCCCCAAACCCTGCTCGGTGGCAACACTGCAGCTCTCTGAGCAAACCCAGGGCCGAGAAGAAGGAGCTGCTGCTGCCCCTGTGCAGCACAGCACAGGCCATGCACGGCTCGAGGGGAGAGGGAGGAGAACACCCAGCTTGCCCCAGGCCCTCGGCTCTCCAGTGTATTTTCTCATTAACGTGTAATACGGTTTTATTGTCTCAAACAATGTCTGTTTTCGATCAGTTCCTTTATCCCAGACACTGCCGCGCGCAGAGACCGGAGAGGCCAGATGGTTCATGTTGCAGGAGTCTTCCCGCTCTTCCCCACCCGCTCCCTAATTCCTTACAAATTCCTGGCATGCCTGCGCCCCCGAAAACCAGCCCTGGGYAGAGGCAGGCATCAGCCTTAGGAGCAGGGGCCAGGGGCTCTCCCAGCCCCCTCCTCACCACCGGCAGCTCCCCAACAGCAAGCAGCAGTTCCCGGCTTTGTCTCTTCCACAGGGTCTGGGGAGCATTTTCCACCCAAAAACACAGATCTGTGGGTCTCCTCTGCTGAAGAAGGGACRTGCAGACCCAAAAGCTCCAGCCCAGCCCCAAAGAGCCATGCAGCAGCAGGGTTGCAGCCGGCAGAGAGGACTCCTGCCCATAATCCCCACCACGTGCCCAAGGCYACCGGGCTGCTGCCACACCACTCTCAGCTCCAGCTTTCACCCACGCCTCCTGCTGCTAATCCTGTGCCAACAGCTGGACACAGAGGTTCACTGAGTCCTTCCCAAAATCCAGGGAACTATCTGAGCTTCAGCCAAGTCAAAGGGAAGRCTCCTGCTGACTGCAATAGCTTCCCTCTGGTCCTGTGCTGGCTATCCACATGGGCAGCTTGACTGGTGGCTCCAGCCCACCCCAAAACACCCCTTGGATGTCTGGAAGGGCTCATGCTCCTCCTGCCATCCTTCCAGCACCCTTGCAACCACTTTCCTTGGAGAAGGAGGAGGGAAACCCACCACTCCTGGGAAGGAACCCTGCTGAGCACAACACAGCAGGGGAAAAATAAAGGATGCTGAAAGCGATCATTCAGCCTGGAAGAAGGCCAGGAGACTGGTGTTCACGCTTCTAGCACCACAGGAACACAGATCATCTCAACTGGGAAAAAACAGTCTGGCAGAAAAGATGGCACCTTCTCTAAGGCACTTAGGCACCACATGGCACGGCCACCCCAMAGGTCATGCATCCACTGCAGGATCCCACAGTCTCTCTGACGCTGCAAACCGTGTCCTGTCTCCAAGGAGCTACATGAGCTGCATTTTCCCCCTGTTCCCACTCTGCAGGAGCCACAGCCTGGGAAAAGTTCCACTGAGGAATGACCAGAGAGGACCCCTAGGCTGCAGCTCYGTGGGGCTGGCAGCCACTCTCCAGAGTTTGGTTGCCAAAATGTTGTGCRGGCTCCTCGGAGACCTTCTGAGCAGACGAGTGAGTATCTGGCCCAATTCGACTGAATTTTCATGAGGGTGACACAAGCCAGCCTTACTGCCAAGTTTCCTCATCTTTCAGAGAAGGGGTGCCAGAGCCCAAGAGACACCTCCAAAAATCTCTCACACAGCAAGGAGGATGCCTCCTTTTTTTTCCAGCACTACTTTTCCTGAGCCACTCGGCTCATTTTAGCAAACCCTATGCCAAGCCTGCCTCCACCCAGAGAAATGCCAGGGCACACAGTCAAAGCCCTGCCAAGTTCTGAGTGTTGAGGAAAAAAACTAAGGGGTGGGTGGTTTACAGCAGGTAGATTTATACCTGTATGATCATGTCATCTYCTCCAACACCCATGAGCTCTGTGATGGAAGAAGCTGCTGTTGCCACGTCATGGTTAGATGCTCAAGMAAAGCAGCTGAAGCTGAAGGGAACTGAGATATTTGATTTCGACCCAAGAAGCCAATGGGCAGAAGAAAATCTGCTATAGGCCAGAACTGAGGAGTGCAGAGTATCCTCAGACCCCTGACCTGAAATAGCCACGAAGGGGACAAGTAGAGGATATGCCTTGGGATAGTGGAACAAGAGGGCTGGGAGTAAGYGATGGCAGGAGGAATCCAAGCACTGTGGTGCTTTTGCACTCCAGAGCAGAGAAAATATCACCTGCCACCTTTTGGCATTCCCAGCGCTCAACTTTGGCTCCATCCAGCAAGAAAAAACACAGCAGGAAAGAGMAAGCGAGCTGAAACCTGATCCCCTGAAAGGCCGGACTCGGTGTCTGGCTTTTCTTACCGGCTCGGCCGACCTGTACGTGCCAGCCTGGGAAGGCGTAATGGTTCCACCGACAGAACTTCATTAACTTTTTATACACTCRGCCGCTAATTTATAATCATTAGCGGACAAACAGCCAACAATTACACAAGCAGCACGTTAAGGAGAGAGGGAGAGAGCTTGAAGGAGCAGTGATGCAAACGTGCTGATGGTCGGGAGGGAGCTGGAGCCAGGATGGCGCATCCACATCCCAGGGCTGGCATGTGGCAGGGGCAACCTCTCCCAAGATTTACTGGCACGTCACTTCCTCAGCTGTAATTAAGGAATCGGGCAGCAGAAAGGGAAAAGGTGCAGGTGAGCATAGGGTGAGGGAAAAAAAAAAAAAAAATCTCACAAGCCCTCTCATTTTCAAACAATAGGAGATGGAAAGAGGAGGAGTGTGCATATTCCACGTTKCCAACTCCTGGCACAGGCAAGGGGCTCGTTTGCAGAAGAATGTGAAAGTGTACACAGAAATGGCTCTAAATTAATCCTGATTTAATGAAATCTTCAAACACAGATCATGTAACCCCAGCGCCCTTCCACGCACCAGCTCCCCTCCTKCTGGAGCAGCTCTGTGTGGGAGGCAGGACACGGTGTTGCAATGCACAGCGCTGGCACCSGCGGCGAGCAACGCCCGCAAGTATCCAAATCCCGAGGATGCATCTACCTTGAGGATGGAGATGTGGAAGAGAGAAAAGGTTTCAAAAACTTCTGGGATCAATGGTCTCTGTCTTGCTAAAAAAAAACCTTAAAAATCAACTCCACCAGTRCTCCCCTCCTGCCCAATATCCCAGCAGAAAATCCTTGCTACATGAGGCGAGGCTGCAGGCACAGGACAACAGGCAGGCTCGCTGCTCTGCAACAAACCCGAGCTGCTTTAATCGATCCAAGAGCCGTAAGACCTGCAGATACAGATGTCCCTGCTGCACAGGCAGGCCGGCGAGGAGCACAGCGACCTGACCAGCATCACTCAACAGCACRGCATGCCCACAAACCAAACCTACATCTCTTTTGGCTCCCGCACAAGGGCTGAGCCGCTCTCCTGCCCCGCACTGGGCAGCCCAGCCAGTCCTTTCTCGAGATGTAAGCTTCCTGCTAAACAGGTCTAATGAACAGTGTGCACTTTGCAGAGCCTCTCCTCTGCCGTCTCCAAGCAGCCTCCACTGCCTCTGGAGAGGAAAATCCCAGCCCAAAGCTCCACGCAGCAGCAGGGAGAGAGCAGCACCCCTTGAGAAAGGCCAAGAAGTGGGCRGCTGGCTGCGAGCCACCCACCCAGCTCCCCTTGGAAGCCGGGGGAGGCCGCAGCGAGCGAGGCAGGCTGCGTGCAGGACCTGCCATGGCCTGCAAGCCGTGGCTTGCCAGGCAYGCCGAGGGCAGGTAGGCAGAGCCCCGCGCTCCCAGCACGCAATCCCGGGCATGCTCGCAGCTGGAAGGAGCCCTGGCAGCCCACCGGCTCCACCCGGCCCCCCTCYCGCTCCCCGCGGCACAGGAGTGCAGAGAGGCTCATGAGCTGCTTTGGAGACCTTTCCCTTCCACCCTTGCACTCGCAAAAAGAAAAGTGCAGATCTAACACATGCTGAGGCTTATCACATCAAGAGTCCGAAGGGTTCAGGCCGGCAGAATGAATGCCTCCGAGATTAATGGGGACTAAAACCAAATTTCTCGTGTGACAAGCTTCCTTCCCTCTACAGCAGCTTAATAACCATTCAGCACCCACGTAGGAAAAAAAAAAAAAATCTCTCCATGTAGAAGTGCAATTTAGGGAATCAAGCAGTAAAGGTAATTTAGATGCAAATTTGGACCACTCATCCTGCTTGGGATCCACCACCTGGGTACAGCTGCAAGATCACAGCACCTTTTAAGAAAGCTCCTACCTGATCCACTAAAAATCAGGAGCATGTTGCTTAGATTATTTTCCTGTGGTTCTTCAATATCCACAGTATAATGGATAAAACCCTCCAGCTAAAGAAAAACAGTGTGGGGGGGAAAACTACAATGAGAAGCCATCAACATAGTGCATGGGGGGTAATAACCGCCCATAGAACAGTGGGATATGCAGRCAGAAGTGGAAGTTGTTTCTGCATTCCTACCTTTGAGTGACTTTCCAACAGAATTGCCCAAATACCTGTTCTTTCAGGACTTTTTTTAACAGCATCGCCTGAGAGCTGGATTTGTCATTAAGGTATTTGTAATTTAMAACCAAAGTCAACTTTCAAAGAAATACTTGAAATACTTTATTAGGCTTTTGCTTAAAAAGGAAGGAAAAGGCTTAATTTCAAATATGTAAATATGAGATGTTTCCATCTTTTTTAATGCTTCGCAAAAGCAGAGCAAAAGACTGTTCTTTACTGAAACATGTTGGGAAATTGAGCTGCACAAATTTGTACAACATTTCTGTCAACCCAAATACACATGATTATTTCTTTTCCTCCTTGAGACCTTTTAATTCAGAGGGAGGCACAGAAAGACCTCATCCTGCTTAAAGACACGAAGATGCCAACGCCTCTCAAGCCCCAAACCAACAACTGGTCCGTACCCCATCCCACAGGGATGCAGCATGGCATTTCCAACAGGCAAGAGGAAAGAGGGAGCATCCACCAGACCTAGCTCAGCAGCAGCTCCAGGGGCAGGATGCAGGCACCAAACCTTTGCAGGGAGTTTAGTACTGCCCTTAGGAGCCTCTGCCTSCCACTGCCTTGCCCACAGGTCACAGGGAAGCAGATGGAGGACAGGAATGCACAGGGTAGCACTGGGATAGTGGGAAGTGCCAGCACCTAGGAACCCTTCCCACAGAGGGAATTAAAAGCAGCCACTCTCCAAAGGCAATAGGGAAGCGTTACTACAGCCACCTACTAAGTCCAGGTAGGCTTACAGGCAATGGACCCCAATGCTTTCTGGGAGAAATGCAGAGATGCCTGGGCTCATGCAGCACAGGGATGCCTGCACAGGGTGGGARGCAAGCACAGCAGCAGCCAGAGCTTGGGCAGCAGGACCCTCACTACCCCAAGTTGAGGAGGGGACAGCCTTTTAAAGAAAGGACACAGAGACGGGCAAAGGGAGCCTGACAGCATCCTTTGCATCGCTAAGGATTGGCAGCATCGAGCTGTGCTTGGAGAGCTCTCCTGGAGGGACGTTTGCACAGATCCGAGGCTGTTCCCCTCCMTGCAGAGTCAGGAAAGCTCCTCCCTGGCTTTTGGCTCTCCAAAGACTCCAGCAAAGGAGGCAAGACCAGCAGCAGCATGACTGGACACCTCCCCACCAAGGGACCAGCTCCATCTGCCTCTGGCTCGGAGCTGCTGGAAGAGGAAAAGAGTGGGGGAGCTGGCAGAGAGCACCCCCTTGCCCCAGCCAGCCCCACACAAACCTCATCCAAAGCCTTCCCTGGGGATGAGGGGCGGCACAGCCAGCAGTGCTGTGTGCAACCCCCCTCCCCCCCGCCCCCTTCCCCTCTCCCTAAACTCGCTCTCGACCCCATCCTACTGAACAATCTCGCCGCGGGCTGCTTTTGTAAGCCTCCAGCCCCAAAAGAAAAATGATGGGTTTGAACTCTTAACCCCGCCCCAGAAAAAGGCTGGAATTAAAAGGGGTTTATGACTAAGTATGCAGATGGGAATACTGTAATAACAACAGGCAAAATGTTTGCCTAGCAGTTCTGGGCTGGTTTCGGAGGGCGGGAGGGAGAGAGAGTGGGACGGGGCGGCTTCTGGCCGGAGGATGACGGCACGGAGAAGGAATTTGGCGGCTGGGAGGGAAGGGAGGTTGCTGATAAATGCTGGGGCAGAGGCGCGGAGGGGGGCCAGGACCCGAGCGCCGCATGGCTGGCACTTCAGGGAAGCTGGCTGCTCACGGCGGGGTCCTGGCCGGCTGACAAAGGCTCTGCCGCCGAGGAGGGCAGCGGGGAAGGGGGACAGGGCAGGAGAGCTCAGCACCGATCACACGCCTTGAGGGGGGACAGTGCTGCACTCGCTGGGATGCAGAATGGGGAATGTACCAAGGCACACAGCAGTGCTCCCCTGCAATACCCCAAATCCCTTCTGAGCAGGGCTCCCATGCACACAGACTCCTGCCAAAGGGGGGGTCCACAACCTCCAACAAGTGGCTAATTTTTACCAGCAGTGTGACTTCAGCTCTGCTGAAAAAGTGGTAAAACTTCAATGCCTAAATCACCTAGGAAGGCATTTCCAGGATATCACCTTCCCCTTTTAGCAACAGGCTGCACCAAGGCCCCACTAGTGGGAGGCTCAGGCTAGGGCAGACTTAAACTTCAGCCACTGTCCTAGAGGAATGCACCCCACCACTGGCATAACCTCATTGAAAGAGAGGAGAGCGCCCTAATCCCGCACAAGCCTGCTCCCAGTCCTCTAGCATCCAGGGACATCCAGAACTCCTCTCTGTAAGGGACCCGTCCAATGAGGCACCTCAGTGTCTCCCTGTCACACAACAAAGAGTCCCCAGGTGYGGCTCGCAAGAGCCCAAAAACACGTTCCTGCCACTGCACCAGGTCAGGCTGGCCCTTGGCACACACAGTCCATGAGAAAGTACTGCTCCAYAGCTCACTGGAAATGTGACTCCCTGCTTGTACCAAACCAGCACCTTCCTGTTCTCTGGCTCTCCACAAAGTGCCTGGAAAATTCACACAAGCTGCAAACCACTTGCACAACATCACACACAGYTTGGCAGCCACAGGCCAGAAAGCCATCTAACACCCAAACCCTGCAAAACTCAGCAGGACCCATGGGACAGAAACTCAAGTGTGGCACACACAAACAAGCCACAGACCTCCCCAAGCCCCCAGAGGAGCCACAATATTGAACTACTGTGAGCGATGCTCCTGCCACAGGCATGAGAACCTTTCCCTCATGCTCACCAGGCACAGCCCAGCCTGATGCAACAGCAGAGCTTTGCCAAGCCAAGCAGCTCACAGGGGTACAGCTCCACATGGGAACATGCCCCAGCTGCTTCCCTGAGAAGGTAAAGCCACGTGCAAAAAAACCTCACAGCATGACTGGCAAGGCAGGAACTCCAGGAGACTCCCCAGCTTGCAAGGCAGGGGATTTGCAAGCACCTCACACCCACCTTTGCTCAACAGGGACCTCGGCATTCACAGCACCATCACACGGGAGTTTTGTCTTGACTGTGGTCACCTCCTGCTGACTCTGGCCACCTCCTGCATTTACCAGAGATGGGGAGTGCTGGAAGGAGCTGGTGGATACTTCACCTTGTGGATACCCCACCATCTGGGTGGGGCTCCAAAATCACAGTGCCTTTTAAGAAAGTTCCTACCTGATCCACTAAAAATCAGAGCACATTGCGTAGATTATTTTCCTGTAGCTCTTTAATATCCACAGTGCAAGGGATAAAACTGTCTATCAAAGAAAGTCAGCGTGGGGGCAAAACTGCAATGAGAAGCCATCACACAGTAAATGTGGGGTAACAACCACAGATAGAATAGTGGGATATGCAGACAGAAGTGGAAGCAGAAAAAAAATGTGCTTTACTACTGCTTGAAAACCAAGGAAACTGATTAAACCAAACATCTCCCCTGCCTCTTCCAAAGGGCTGTCTTGTCTGCTTCCTAAATCTGATTCCCATTYGTCTCTATATGGACTAATAAAGACTCTCTCATTGCTACAATACTCCTCCAGGTCCAACTTGTTGCATTTATGAACAGAAAGACCTACTGAAACCGAGTCAGAAGCACGTGGATAACCCCCCACCACAYGCCTTCTAAACAAGCAAGGAGGTCCTTCCTTTGAGCTCTGAAGCAGAGCAAATGCCCTGTGCAGACACTGAGGGTCTGGCCTCGGGGTCAGGAAGATGGTCACTGCTGATGGGAGCGAGCAGTGTGAAGGGTGACAGGGCCAGGCAGCCTGCGGCCGACACACAGCGCACAAATGCACAGCTCCCTTCACGGCCGCTGCTCCGCCAGCGCCAGCCAGCAAGCACTCGGATCAGGTAATGGAGGGTGTAGGAGACTCGGGAGAGGATTCCTGTGACTCAGCCGAGCTGGCCAGGGCCCAGACCAGCGAGCYCTGCAACATCAGCAAACAAAGGAGGGCAAAATCGGGACCACCCCAGCCCCTTCCGGCTGCCTCTGAGACGACCCCCRCAAGTGCGGGCTTGAGGAGAGCAGCCAGAGGCATGCGGAATGCTGCAGCCAGCGCTGGGATAAAGACTCGACCTGCTATGCCTTGGGGCAAGGAGGTGGTCGCCTCGGTTCCCAGGGGAACACAGGCAACACAGTCCTGGGGCTTGCTGAGCAATTTGGTTTCTCCTCTGCCAACACAGGAGACAGCATTAAACTTGCTCACTTAAGCCGTGAGCAGCCTCTCTCCACACACAAACTGAACCCAGGAGAGCCTCCCTCTCACCCACAGCTTTCAAGGCACTTCCTAGGATTTAAGACCAAGTATAAATGGTCCTTTCGAAGTCTTTTTCTGACAGTAGTTTTTCCCCTCCCTCCCAGTTACCCACTCATGCCTCAACAATCAGCCAAGGAGCTGGTTTATGCAAGGGACACTCACATCTCCCTGACAAGAAGCGTGGCCCCTGCACCAGCAACATCTGCTGGATCATAGCACCTCTCAAGGAACAGCCCTGAACAAAGGGTCACCACACATTTTGTGGAGCCCTCCTCTCCCTGGAGGCTCGAGTCTTACCCTCTCAAACTCTGCCAGACATGGGCTACAGCCAAGCCAGCTTCCATAAAAGCCTCCACAAAATCTCTGCCATGAGGTGCTTCCACCCTGCCCTAGTCTGGGACTCCAAGTTGTCATTATTTTTCATTAAAAAAAAATAATAAAAGGTGAACAGTGGGGAGGACATCTGGAAGAGGGGTAAATACCCATCAAGAGTYATTCCAGTCCTAAGAACTGAATGAGTTAGACAAGTGCTAACAAACAGGMTAAATTTTCCTTCTTGACAGGCCAAAGCAAGTCTCCAGAGCACAACACCAGCTCAGGGCCCTTCCCAGCTTTTGGTGGTAGTGAGATGCCCACCCTGGCCAGCTGCCCAGCCCCACCAGCCTGGACATGCTGCCCCACCTCCCTGCCCCCTCGCTGGGGTACCAGCCACCACCCAGAGGGGAGCTCCACAGCCAGGGGAAATGAAGCCCCAGCCAGGGCAATGCAGCCTTTAAGAACAGTCGGGGTGCAGGGCCATGGGGCAAAGCCTCCCACTGCAGCAGAGAGGCAATGCAGGCAKGCCAGCAGCTTCCATCCCTCTGCTCTGTAGTGGCCTGTAGCCCCTTCCTTCCCCTGCTCCCAACGGGAGGCACACCCAGTGCTAAACACTGAGTCTAACTCCATCCGGTCCTTCTTCCCCACGTCTATTGTCGCTAAAAATTTATCCGGTTTCTGGAAAAAAAAAAAAAGAAAGAAAAAAGGAAAAAAAAAAAACCAAAAACCACTGCACCTCCCCTCTGCCCTTCAAAGTAAAAGTAGCTCTGCTCTTTCCCCAGGGAGGGGCAGATGAGTTTAAACATGAGTCCCCCATCTCCCCAGCACTGCTCCACTCCTCCTCCTCCAAGGACTTTCACACAGCCCTGTCCCGTCAGCCTGTCTGTGGCATTTGATTCCTGTCTGTCACTAAGTGATGAGGACAAAGGGTGAGGAGTCAGGAAAAGGTCTGAGCTACTTTGTTCATCGTCTGGATACGAACTTTGGATGAACTCCGTGGGGAAAGAGAAAAGCCGCATGGAGCGGGACGCACGGTGCACAGCGCTCTCTCTCCTCAAAAAGAAAAAAAAAAAAAAAAAAAGAAAAGGGAGGCTTGAACAAGGGGAAGGGGTGGGAGGGAAAGGGAGAGGAGAGCATTCCCCATCCCCATGGCGGCAGGCAGTCCTGAGAGCTCCCTGCTCCGAGGAGACAGAAGGATATTCAAACCGCCTTCCCAGGAGGCATGTTCAATAAAGCAGGATGCCAACGCAGCCTTTTCTCAAACAAATCTGTTAGCGGCGGGCCAGGGGCCAGCCACAAGGGCTTGCTTTTTAAAGCAACCAAATGGGAATTTCCTAATAAAATAAAATTTTTAAAAAAAGCCCCACCGTGGCATGGGTAAAGGGAAGCTTGCTGGCAGCAACATGAAGTATTTTACACACAGACCTCTCTGGAAGCATGGGAAGATGAAATATAGTGCAGGACAGGGAGTTCTGGGATGCAGCCAGGGCCAGGGCACCAAACACCCATGTGCTCCCATGGCACCCASCCGGAGAAGCTGAGAGAATACCGTGCCTACAGCACGGTCACAGAGCGGGGTGAAGGTTTCCACCACAATTTCTGCTGCTCTGAGCAAGGGAGTAGACTCAGGCTGTATTGGGGCAGAAGTGATTTCCCTTGTGTTGACCTCTGGGACCCAGAAAAACCACCACAGGGCACCACTTTGCTTCAACCCGCTTTTCAGAGCTAAAGCCAAACCAGTTTGCAACTGGAAAGCCCTGTGGTAGTCTTGCAACCATTAGGTAAATCAGCTCCTCCTGGGCAACAAAGCCATCGCAAACGCTACCCTGAATGGCTCTCGCCCAGCAGCCAAGATTGCCAGCCCTGGGATCGGACACAGCCTCCATCGAGGATCATCGACCGGCAGAGCCCCGGCACACAATGTGCCAAGCCAGGCAGGAAAGCGATTGCCACTCTACAGTCAACACAGCAGCGCTCACAGGAGCTCCACTGAATGCTGGAGGTGAAGGGTGTCCCAGACAAACAACCCCACCATGCTGCACCAGCATCACCCACAGAACACTGGAGGGGACCCTCAGCCCCCCACAGGAACACCAGCTCTGTCACCTTGGAAGCTCTGCCYGAGGCACGAGCAGTTGGGAATTCAAGGGACACACTGGAGGCTGTTCACCACCAGCCTTCTCTGCACATCCCAGCAGAGTGGGTGAATTTACTCCCCAGAATGGGGAATCCTACATAAGACAGATTACGTGGGTTATAAACCCAGGAGAGCACTTTAAAGCAATATACTGGAATGTGCTGGAGATTGCCCTGGATGCCTTGTCTCTCCAGATAACACCAGCAAATGSAACTGCAGCTCTTTACAAGAAAGCATAACCTGGAAAATGAACACAGCAGCCCAGCAGAAGGCACTGGTGAGATCTCCCCAACCAGGCACACAGCAGCAGGTGGGGTCCACRTTCCCTTTCTGGATGGGAGAAATCTCATCCCTTCCAGTGCTCAGCACAGGGGACAGAGAGCTGCAGACATGGTCAGAGAAACCACTAATCCCAGCTCCAGTCTGGTCTCTCTGCTTGGGAAGGTAATAACTCACCCCCAGAACCAGAAAGTGGAACAGAACAAAGGCTCAGCTTCACTGAGTCACAGCTACACACAAGTAGCCCCAGTGCTCCCATGATCCACCTGCTCTGCACCAAAACAATGACCAGGGGAAAATTAAAGAAAAAGGGGAAAGCACATTTCTGCAAGGGAACCAACCCATCTGTGGAGGCTGGGAAAGCAAGGTCCTCCCTTGCAGCCACCACCACCACATCCTAGAAAAGCACATGTTAGGAGGTCACTCAAGCATCTCAGAGGCATTGCCCAAGACCTCTGAGGGAGAAACTTTGATGTCCTCCAAGCACAGCCAGTCCCTGGGGACTGCCTCTAAAGCACACAGCMGAGCGTGCCAGGGCAGATCGACTCCGGAAGAGTTTGCTCCACTGCTCACTTCAGAAAATCCAAAAAAGTTCATGTGGCAGTGGGAGGGACCTGCATCCAGCAGCTCAGCCAAGGTAGCCTGTCTCAAGGTAATAAGCTCCCACCAGTGTGAACCAGACAGAAGGAGGGAAAAAAAAAAGGACAGGATATTGACTGGATTGGCTGGCAATTCCATTTGCAGAAAGTGGGAGCTTGGGAAGGAGATGCTGGTGCTGCTGAATCCAGAGCTGTTTTGTGAACAGCAAGGAAGAGGAAATAGAGGGAAAGTGTGGGGGCTGGGGAAAAAAAAAGGTAAAGAAAAACGAATCTACTTTATTATTGCTTGAAACCCAAGGAGACTGATTAAAGCAAACATCCCCCTGCCCCTTCCAAAGGRTTGTCTTGTCTGCTTCCTAAATCTGATTCTCATTTGTCTCTATATGGTTCTCATTTGCTCTTCATTTAGGTTTCCTCCATGCTCCTTGCCGAGCCTGAGGAGCCCTCCAGGGAGCCATCAGGACTGGCTTCCCTCGGGAACCTGCGAGGACAATGGCTGACCAGGGTCAGACCCAGCACCAGGGCATGTGCACAGGGAGGAGATACAGCCAAGAGAAAGGCAACAGGATACAACTACAYACAATAGGCAAGAGGCTAAGGAAATCCTTGGAAAGAGCTACCCAGTGGTGTGATGGGCACCTGGGTGCCTCTGGGGCAGAAGGGGTGGCATTCCCAAAGGGTAAAGCAAAAGCAATAAAAGAAAGCGAGAGCAACCAGGAAGAGGGGATGCAGCACAAGAACAGACCCACCGCACCAGCGATTCCCTTTTGTCAGCAAACGGCCTTCTGATTAAACAGGGCCTTAAAAATTACCCTAATGGAGTTCCTTTCAAACACAGACTGCAGGGACCTCTCCTAATTGTGCAGCTCCTTTCCCAGTCCCAGCCCAGGATGATGCAGCAGCTCCATCGGCCGCCCTTGCCCGCAGCCACCTGCCTCGGCACGCAGCAAGGGTGTGCTCTGCCAGCTGTGCCCGCTGCTCCCAACGGGGCCTTGGGGCACTGTGGCATCATGGGTCTCACTTTCTGGCCTGACCCCTGGCTCTCAGACCACCAGATACGCTGCCTTTGCCAAAGGACACTTGCAAAGCCTAACCAAACACAGCAGAAAAAAGGAAATAAAAATCTACATGAGTCCTTGTACTCATGTAGACTTTGCCGCTGCCTCAGGAGCATGGAAAGATCGGGGACTTCCCCTACCACCACCCTTTGCTGTGTGTCACCTCCTTCCACATTACTTGTGAGTTTTCACGGTAAACAATCCCCATTTGCCCTTGGGATATTCTCCCCAAACCTTCAGCCATTCCATCATGCTGATGCACATCCTACCCTCAAGACCCCACRGGTCAGAGTCCCATGACTTTCCAGACCTGGATGCAGAAGAGCCATTTCTAAGGAGAGCTCCCACCCTGGGCTGTGCCCCTGCCAGACACACAGTGCAATCCTTAACCAAAAGAAAAACACAGCCCCCTCCAACACCATAAAAATCAACCAGGCACCTGCTGCCCAACTGATCCATCCACCACGAGAGGCAACAGAGCTGGGTCTGAGCTCTCCAGACCCAGAGCACACCCTGCATCCACCCAACATTATAGCAGGTTCAGATGGCTGCACAGGTATTGTGACATTACACAACACCATCTTCCCCCTCCTGCTTGCTGCCTCTGGAGAGGACAGTACCCAGAAGCTGCTCTCCCTGCTCCTCCTGCCCGTAAGGAAAGCAGAGACCCCTGACCTTCTCCAACACAACTCCCCAGCCCCTCCGCAGCTTAAGCAGCCCAGATGTGCAAATGTTACCCAATGCCCTCACCAGGCAGAAAGTAAATTCCAGCAAACGGGGGAAATGCCAGCCGCAGTCWGACACCGGGATGTGCAAATAGCAGCCAGGGACCTTCGGGAGAGGAACAGCCCAGGCCCAGGCGCTTCTACCTATAATCCTTCTCAGGATGCCCCCTCCAGCAGCTCCTGTGGTAGAGGAGGGATGCTAATTTCACCATTTGAGAGAGTGAAAAAAAATAAACATTTGCTCTTGCGCTAAATGACCTTTTCAGCCACTTGGGGACAGAATTGCACCGGGGCTTTGGAGTGAGCTACAGCGGGCGCTGCTCGCTCCCTGCTCCCATGCTGGATGCTTTGTGCCTCCAGATGCATTTAAGGGGTCCATGCCTCCCTGGCACCTCTGTCCACCCAGCAACAGAGCCAAGAAACATCTTCTTTGGAAAAATCTGCRTGAAGTAGGGAGGAAGAAGCGGTCTGCTAAGAGCTTGCCGAGCAGAGCGCTTCAGACGGTTTCATTTCACATCGCCAGAGCATAAATCAGGGAATTGCTCCTCGGGTTCTTCTCCATTAGCAAAGTATATTGCAACTCCCTTCCCACCGCCGATACCGATCGACACTTCACATCTGCTGACCAGATCTAACAGCCAGGATTTTCCAGGGGAATAATACATTCAGTGAAAACACCATTCCTGCCACCTGCTCCCCCCGAACACGCAACCGCTCCGGGAGCAGCTCCTCGCTCTCCGCGGGCACACGCACAGCACAACACCGCAGCCAGAAGCCTCGCGAATTCGTATCAGAAATAAAYAGGTGACCCCTTCAAAGCAAGGGTCATAAACCCTTCAAAACACACCTCCAACCACTGGAGCATGTCCTACTGCCTGTAACTTCCCTAAACACAAACAAGCACTCTTCTGGAAAGCACCAGCTTCACACGAAACCTACCGGGGGGGCTGTGTCCTGTGCTATCAAGTCAGGATTGACGGCCGCAACTCTTTCCAGCTAATTCCTTTTACCCTGTGAACTGYAATCTCTAGCCTTTTGTCTAGAAATCTGCAATAATCAGAGTATTGCAAATTCATCGTGCTATTGCAGTATTTGAAATAATATTTTTGCAATTTATTGCAATCAATCGTATTATTGAAAATTCTTGCAATATTATTGCAATGAATCATATATTACAATAATTATTTTGCAAATAATCATGCTCCTCCCAAACAAAAAAATACTACATTAAAGCACTTGCAATGTTTTAAAATTAGAGACTTAAGAGTTAAAAGCCAAATTCACAGCTTAAAGCCAGAGACCGATCTACTCAGATGCTCCAGGTATTGTATCATTCCTAATGTTTCACCAGAGAATCACTGCACAGAGGGGGGGAAAAAAACCCGATGTGCGTAAACAAACAAAGGTACACCCACCAGCAGCTTGGGTTTTGAAACATTAATGTTGAAATTAGAAAGGCACATTTAGGAGTGTTATGGGCAGATTCACTTTCAGTTTGGCTCCAGCCTTGTAAATATCAAATGTCAAAAGGAAACAACTGCACTGAGTTAAGAGAGAAAAATCCCCGTGCTGTGGAGATATATCTGGGATCGGGACTACTGGAGCTGGGAAAGGAGCAGCAACCAGCAAGGAACACTTCACAACTGGAAGGGTATTTTTACCGGGTAACCTGCCACTGCTAATTCTGCTAATCGACATCACTCTGGAATTTGAAAATGTTATCCAACCAGGAGAGAAACTTGATTTTCCTCTTCTGGTAATGAGGATGGGCAGGCCAGCCAGGTTGGGTGAAACCAAAAAGGGGATGTGGAAACGATGAACTGAGTTTCCAGGCTTTATTCGGGCAAGAAACAAAAATCCAGGCACCAGCATTTTAACAGGCTGATTCCTCTTGCAAAGGCAGCTCTGCTCGTTTTTCAACAAGGCTGAAGTAAAATGGCAAAGTTATCATTTTAGATTAGAGCAGCTCCTCACAGCATTGGCTCTTCCAAGAGTTTTCCATTTATCAGGATATTTAGGGAAAAAAAGGGCGGAGGGGGCTGGAAAGAGCCCATCAGCTTAGGGCAAGCAAAAAAGCTATTTTGGGTAAGGCTTCTCCTATAAATAAAAGGCTGGGAAGGGAGAGGACAGCGACAATGTACAGCTCGCTCAAGGTGTCACAGGGGATTTCTATTATCTGTGCTGGCGACCTCCCCAAAACACAGAGCACCAGCACTCTGCTCCTCGGCAGGCACAGCTTCCCTGGCAGCCAAACCCTCCACAGGGCTGCCCATTCTCCGGCTGCCGTGCCTTCCCCACCAGGAAAAGRAGCCAGGAAAGGTGGCTTTCTGTTGCAGCTCGGAAAAAAAAAAAAAATACATATACACACGTATACACACACAGAGGCACAGCTCACAAACACAAGGCCAAGAGATATTATTATTCCGTTTTTTTTTTCACTTGACACAGTTGCAAATCAATAATTCCAGGCCAAGCGATTCCCAGCACTGGGAGAAAGCATCACCTGAGTCCCTCCTGAGCTCGGCCTGACAACACACACTAATGTATTCAGCCCACAGCCTCCTCAGGCCACAGCTTTCTGTAATTTATCCCTATAGCACCCGCCACCCTGGATTATTTAAGCCGATGGGGGGTGCAGCACCTCCGAGGCAGCTTTGAGCAGAAGCTGCTGACCACCCAGCCCACAAAACCATYGGTTTTGGTTTCCAACAGAGTTCCCAGCAGACGCTCCCCAAAGGATTTCATGGAAAACCCTCAATATTGATGCCTCTGGAGCATACTCTGGAGATGGTCATCTGCAAAGCACCACGCAGCACCTACAAGCACCCAGCACACCCCAAAATCCAGGGTGCTCGCACAGCCCAGGCTCTGGCGTGGGTACAGCGTTGAAGTGCCACGTGTGACCCCAGGCTGGCAGCCCAGGAGCCGAGCACTGGTCTCAAACACCTTCTCCCACCATGGGGAACCCTCACCAGAGCGACCAGATCGGGAGCCGGTGGATGTTTGGGGAAAGCAAAGGATGCAGATTGAGGTTGCTTTATTAGATTACGGACAGCCCCATGCAAATAGGGCCATATTGATCCGGTCTGCAAACACCTGGCTGGGAATACAAGCAGCCCCTGAGTATACAGAAGCTGCTGGAGATTATTAACCAGATCCATTGCTGTAAATCACATTACCTCCTTCCAAACCCTGACCCAGCAAGGAGTCCCCCTGTGCTAGGCGCTGTACAGGGCACATCCTCGCAGCACAAGGGAGCATCACTTCTCCCGGCACGGCACCGAAAAGCCCAATGACTCAGCCCAAAAGTGTGGAGCCCGGCAGAGGCATCCTGCTCTGGGGGCTGTACACTGSAGTTTTGTGCAGCCCACCTTCCCCACAGCAGCTCCCAAACCAAAGCACATTACCAGGAGAAACTCACTGCCATGGGAATGCAAAGCAGGAAGAAAAAAAAAATATTACAAATAATAAAAAAAGTGGAAAATAGCTAACATCATATCTTTAGGGAAAAACTCATCCCCTGCTCCTATTGGGTTCCTTATATTTTGCATCAACTGCAAATCACCCCTGTAGTGCATAGGGCAGACAAAAAAGCTTCTCCTGCCTCCCAAAACACCCCAACTCCAAGCACAGGAAGGAAAAAAAAATAGTAGTAAAATGCTTCCCAGCAGATTTCCAAGACATCACGAAACCCTCTGCAGAGCTTCATTAGCAGAGAAGGCAGCAGTTCCAGGATTAAAGGAGGAACTGGGGAATGAGGTGCCGCACCAAAGGCACAGGAGGAATCCCATCTTCCTCCCTTCTCTCTGCCAAAATCCACAGCTCTGATTCAGCAGAAGCACCAGCAGCAGCACAGCCTACTGTATCTCACTGCAAACAAACCYATTTATGCTTAAACCACCACCCTACTCCCCTCAAGGATTGCTGCATGCAGTAATTTCCTTGTGACGGGGATAAAGAAAAAAAAACAAAAAACAAACCATGATGAAATTGTCTCAGAGTTTCTCTGTGTTTTGTTTACAACCACTGCCCTCAAACCCAGGGCCGGCACGAGCCCTGCTAACAGGAATAAATCTCGCATTTGAGAGCATTTAGAAAAGCTCTGCTTGCAAACACTCAGCGCTCCAACAGGGAAATCCCTCTKCAGGTCTCAAATAAGAGAACTTGAACCATTTTTCCCAGGAGAAATTTAGGCCTGAAAGATCTTCCGAGCTTCTCATTTGGAGCTACAAGGCCCAGTAACAAGATCTCCTTCCCTGGACTCACCCACAAACTGCTGCCAGGACTGTGCAGAGGCACGGGGAGACGGACTGCAGAGAGACCCGAGGCAGCAGGGAAGACACCCAACAYCCATGGAAGAGGATGCTCTGGTTAGCTGCTGTTCATGACCACATCTGGTTAATATAGGTATTTTTCCAGCATTGCATGCATTAATAGTGAACTCGGAGATTTCTTCTCCTCCGTGCCCGGTCCAGTGCTGTCAGCAGGAATTATCCAAAGAGCGTACTGCTGGCACGGCAACTTCCAGCACCCTCAGCTACCCAAAACCTGGGGAGGCCACTGCAAGCAAAGGCTTAGAAACTTAGGATCACAGGGATCAAGAGCTGGAGGACTGCCTCATCCATCTCCCAGGTGAAAACAGATGGGAACGATGGGACACAGCAGACCCTCCAAGAGCACCCTCCTGCTCTGCTGCAATCACAATGAAGTTTACTCGACATCAGGCACCCACAAAAATCAAGCCTTGAAATAAAAGCAAACAGGTTTACTCCTCTACACCCCAAATTGTGGGGAGACCCTCAGGAGCAGGAATGCTGTGCCAGAGCCAGGCCTGGTTTCTCTCCTGCGATGGCAGGGCTGAGGGGGAGGAGGTGGGAAGAAGAGCCCACTGGCAGCCTTGTTCTTCCCACCTCCTCCCCTGGAGGATTGCAGGAGGCCAATTTTGATTAAACTAATTAAGCCTGCTCCGTTCAAAGAGCTCCAACCACATGCTACCAGGGGAGAGGAAGAAAATACGAAATTACAAGGAAAAAAGAGAAGTCTCCCTGCAAGCACGCTCCTCCAAAGCCATCCATCCCCAGAAGATCCATGATGGACAACACCATATTTGGAAGAGAAAAGCCCAGAAAATGGACTTGCTGCAGAGACAAGCCCAACCCTGAAGACCCTGMTCCTTCCAGTCACGAGGACCTACACTGGGACACATCCCATTTCCCATCAGGATAACTGGTTTCCATTCCCTCCCAGCCAGTCCTCCACCAAGCCAAGGTCTACCAAACCATCCCTATCTTCCAGCCCCTTGTACATTCCCTCCCCTCCTTTCCCTTGAAGACATTAAGTTTCTGGAAGCAATTTAATTTTGAGCTACAGCGAGGCTTCCTCGGACAGCGTGGATTGAGCTGGAGGCCCTGCTCTCCCAAAATGTTTCACTTCCCCCCAGGGCAGCCACACCAGGGACCCTGCAGACTCTGCCTGGCTAYGAGAGAGAAGCATCACTTTTGCCTTCAAAGCCTTTCAACTGGAAGGGAAAAAAAAMCCCAGTAATAACAAATATCAAAGCACAGGCTTCCTCCCCTTTGAAGGGCARGAGGGAGAGCAGCCGGGCGAGGGCTGGACCTGCCGAAAGCTGAGCGGGGACCCGGATCCTGCAGGGCTGGAGCACGAGAGCCACTTTCCTGATGAGCTTTCGCAGCAGCAGAATGATGCCTTAGGTGCAAGAATTGCATTGAAATTCAAATCGGGGTGTTGAACTCTCTCCTGCGCCTTGGGAAACCTCCTTGGTGGAAACACAGGATAAGGAGGAGGGCAGGATTTGATACCCGGGGGAAGGCTGGGGGGGAAGGAAAGCAAGCTGCCCCATCCTGCTGTGAGAAACATTTGAATCAAGGGGCCCTGAGCTTGCCAGTGTACCCCTCTGAAAGCTCTGCCCCACACCCTAAAAACCCCAGCACCKCATGCAGTGTGCCTGCCCCTCTTCTCCCCACGCTGAACCTGGTGGGATTTTACTTGGGGCGTGGGGAAGAGAAGGGAGGGAGGGTGGAAGAAAAAGAAACCCCATATCATAATTGCTATATTAAAGAGAAATAGCAGGCAAGAATAATAAGAGAGGTGTCAGAAGTGAAATACAGTAACAGACATTAAAAAAAAAAAAAGACTACAGTTCTGCGATGGGGGTGTTAATTGAACACAGAGCTGGAGAGAACAAAGGGGTGTTAAGGAAGAGAAGAAGGGGAAAAATCCTACCTCCTCCAAAGATCTGATTTGAGTTAAGTTTGGTGAAGATAATGCACAGGGAAAGGTAGCTAAGAGGCACCTTATATAGCTATTATGTTCTAAAATTAAGAAAAAAAAAAAGACAACAAACCCATTATTCAACAACAATTGTACGGCTAATCAGTGCTGTCTATAAATATTCCACTTTGTAAATCCCCCCATTGGTGCAATGTACGTTTTTCTTTTAATACTGAATTCCTTCAACGCAGGAGGGAGAGGAGTATAAGAAAATAAAAATTGTGGGATTTCAAATGCAAAGCCCAGGGTCTTTTTAAGAAGTAGAATTTGCCCGATGCCCTCACCTCCCCCAAATGAGCAGAGAAAGTGAAACGATGGGAAAAGCTCTTAAGGAGGAGGAATCAGATTAAATGGTCATATATCCTGWGCTCAGCCTCTCCCCGCCGGTCCCTGCCGAACGAGATGGGAGTTGGGAAAGGCTCACAGCTGAAATAGATGCTGCTGCATTTTGACAGCAGATATTTTCCAGTTTGCCATCCAAGGACCCCACGTCTGCGTACGCCTTGCCTGATTCTTCTGCTTAGCTATTCTGCTCATGCAGAGAACAGCTTAAAAAAAAAAAAAAAACCAAGAGAGGGGAAAAAAACAAGGAAAAAAAACCAGCCATAAAGACAGAGCCCCTACCCCTGCCTTCAAACTTTTTATAAATCAGCAATGCAATTTCCGATTTCAATCCCTATTGACGGAGGAATCAATTGTATTTAGGACAACAATGCCTCCCATTTCCATAATTATTATTCCAAAAAGCCAGCCAGCCATTTGAAGGCAGTCCTGCCCCTTCCCTCGCAACAAAGCGACCAACAGCAAGTGAAAACACACCAAATGAACGCCGACAACTTCGATGTATATTTAAGCAGCAATTCTTTCCTCCCCTACATACTCCTGTTTGTATCAGACCTCTCAACTTTTATTACTTTTAAACAGACATCACCCCAAAAGCAGCAATCTTCAGGCTGCAGATAAAAGACAACTCACTGAGCTTTTTTTTTTAAAAATCATTATTATTTTTTAAAGTGCTAATAAAATATTTTAAAATAATTAAAGAGCCTAAATGCAAAAGGGAACTCCTTGACCAGTAGAGATGACCTATTTTTCTAAGAACTTTATGGACACTTTGGGTTTGCTYAAGACAAGGTTAAGGCTATGAAATAGTAGCCATAATGTTGCGAGAGATGGTGGTAAAGTCTCCGTAAGGCTCTGGAGTCACTTAAATCAGGCAGCGGGGTAACCGAACGCACATTTCTGCACATCATAACGCCGGGGGGAAGATGTACGCACGCACTTTCAAACACCCACCAGTGACCACAAACAATCACCAGGATTTCAAACGCCACACATGCAAAAATCTGGGAAGCTAAATGGAAAGTGGGAAGCAAGAAGTTGGCTCAACTTTCCACGCTGCTGCCCGCAAGGAAGGGGTAAGCAAACAGAYGCAGGCAGTACCCTCGGCCCCAGAAAAAACAAGGCAAACTTCCTCCTAGCATTGGGCCCACAAAGCAATAATTAAAAAAAATAATAAAAATAAACCAAAACCATCTGGCTGTTTGCTTTCTTATGAAGTGTGACTTTTGGGGACACAGATGGGGGAGAGGGGAGGAGGTCTTTGAATTTGCAAAGTGAAAGAATTCACCGCAAACATATCCAAGGGTAGATAAACAACGCTCCAAAAGCCATCTCGATTCAACCTCTTTGGAGACCCCCAGAGCACAGCCCTATGGCCAGTAACCCAAGCACAACAGCAACAAACAGCATGTAAAAAAATATAAAACAGCCCCAGTTTCACACCTGAATATCCCTATTTCCAGCACCATGCTTTGCCCTATACCATCTCTTTCCATTTTCCTCAGCAGACAGGAATTATCCCACATCGTCACTGTGGGTACACAGTTCCTCATCCCTCCCCAGCTCATCAGGACCTCACAGCATCCCTGAGCTCACCTGGATTTTTCCCATCAAGTTTGGTCCCAGCAGATTCCCTGTCCCCTAACTTTGCGACTGTGCTGATAGCGAAGCTGAGCTGGGATTAAAGAGTTACCCTGCCAAAAAGCAGGCAACATACGCAGCATAAAATACAGCGTCAAACACACATGGAGAAAGGACMGACAAACGTTCCTCGGCTCACACAAAATAAAAGGAGAAGGAGAGAAAAAGAAAAGGAACTTGGTGGCTTTTTTGTGGAGGTGYGCAGGAGAACGCTATAAAACCCTGAACATTTATCTCCACATAGACTCTCTCATGTTACAGCTTAAGAACTGTTTGGAGGTTCTTCCCATATCAAACCCACTGTTGGTTATTATGGGAAGTCTGTAAGGAAGGATTGCTCGGGAAGGTCAGAGGCGGCCCCGCAGCCGGGAGGACTTCGGAGAGCCGAATGCCATCGGTAGGTGCTTTGTCTGGGCTACACGCTGCACAAACAACGCTTAACAAAGGGCCCTCTTAGTCATTTTATATATATTGCAAGAGTCAAGTAATTGTATTTTCAATCAGCTGCTCACACTGGGAGGTTTTATATATATTCTTATATATATTTATTTAAGAATTGGGAAAAAAAAATAAGACCCAATTCAGGTTTGTGAAAGCTGTTCCCCTTTTATGTGTAACTATCAATGTGTATCAACTGTGTGTGCAATCATATTTATTGTCACTTTCATTCATGTCATGCCCTTGCTTATATGGCTTAGATATGAATTATTGACTGTTTCAGTCCTTGTTGTAAAGAGGGGGGAAGGGGGGGGAAAAGTCAAGTACTTTGCARTGCGCTAAAACAAGGCAGCTACACCGGCATGGGAAAGCCCATGGATCAACTCTGGTCAGCTCAAAAAGCCAACAGGAGAGATGAACCACCCCCCCAAATTTCCATTATTCCCCCATTTTCTTTCTAATTAAAAAAAAAAAAAAATAGAGAGATTCCAACAAATACATAAATAAGTGGTGCATGTTGCTAAATGTCCTTCCCTGAGCATCTGTTGTTTAAGATCACCCTTGATTGATGACTGCTATTTTTAATTGTTGCTTTTAAAATTTAAATGCCCCCCTGGGATGTGTTATAAGTGTGTTAGTACATGGTAGGAGGTCTGGAAAGTGGGAAACAGCAGAACCAACGCTCTCATGCCATTAGCTTCTAAAGAAGCCTGAGAACACCCCATGCCATAAAACAACAGTACCCTAAAGTAACTAACAATCTAATATATTGCTTTCACTAAAGGCAACTGACAACTTGCTCTTACATGAGCCAGCCTGGATGATTGGCAGACAAGAGCATTTTAACCCTTTCTTTGAAAAAAAGTAAGAAACCTTTGTGTTTACCTGAATACTTAATGGCAATAAAACGGCGCAATTTCATTTTGTTGCAATTACTTGCCCCACACACACTCTACATTCACATTTTGTTTTTTTAAACAGTGCCATGTCTTAGAGAAGAAACTACAGCAAGACACAAATTGCAAGGGGGTTGATTTCTTTTTTTCTCCCCAAAAGAAGCAATAAATAAAGAAGGGCTATACAATAGAAATTAAGCCACGATATTTTCTCTTCCAGACACAAACCACATCATGCAAGTCCACTGCCAAAAGCATTAAATACCAGCGAGTTATTTCTCCCCCTTAAATACTGCTGCATGGGGATGGGGGTGGGGGGGCACAAACTTGGTGGAATAAAACCCCCAAAGAAAAGAGCAAAAAGAAAAATAATACAGAACCGACAGTATTGATTTCCTACCTGTTTTTTCTTTGATTTCACACAAGACATTAAAAAGCGCTGGCTTCATCCTGTGGCAGTTTAAAGCATGTTTCCTGGAGAGAAAAGAAAAGAGGGGAGGGTGAGCTCAGGATGTCACCATGAGGAACAACTTTCCAAATTCATGCCGGCTGTGCATGCTGGAGGTTGGGGGTACAGTTTTGAGCCCCCTGTGCTGCAAACAACCACCTACCCAACACAGGGGAGATGTCACCGGTTTAGGAACGGCTCGAAAATTGCCTTTGCCACCGAGCAGCTCCAGGGCCRGCGCGAGCCAGGCGATGCTCCATGGCAAAGCCAGCGCATTTTGGGAGCCAAGCTCAGATCAACTGTCTTGTTCAACACAGACACTGGGCTTTCCCTGTCCCCCATCTCCAATATTACACCCGGCCATGTGCTTTATTAGGCTCGTCCTACAAGCCAGAGGGGAAATAAACTCCTCCTTGCCCCAGTGCTGGAAACATCCTCTGCTTAGAGCTGTCAATTCGGGCAATTTCAGTGCCCAGCTTGGAGTACAGAAAGATGCATGGAGAGAGAACCCCATTCCCTCTGCCWCCATGCTACTTACATCCAGCTTATTTGCAGGTGTTAAAATTTAATTCTTTACAATTGGGACAGTAAACACATTAAAAATCACAGCCGGCTGCTTCTGGGAAGRGGAGGGAACGCTATTCAACGCCGCTCCTTTCGGCTGCTGTTATTCCAGAGCTGACCRTTCTCCTGTGGGTTTTGAGGAGAGACTTTGGGGAGGGGGCGTTTTAATTGGCTGGTTTTAAACCCCAAGATGAGCCCGCTGAGGCAAAGGAGCAGTATGATTTAATTTTTTCTCTTTGAGCCGTAGGGTGGTTTAGCCAAGGGTTCAGTTGTACACAGGGCTGTTGCTATCAGGCGCCGGTTCCGGGGATTTCTGTTTACCAACCGAAATTACACGCGAAAGACGATGTGAACATCTGGCAAACATTCACACTACTCACCCCACCACCCACAACATGTTAAAAAGATTTATATATCTGATGAAGTCTCTCAAAGGTATATACCCTTGCAGAACCACAGCRTTCCCTTATCAGCACACCCAGATGGGCGCAGACATTTGGGTATACGCAAATCACGTACATATGCTGTAAGGGCCCTCTTACAAATAATGCTTGCACTTTGCACCTTCCCAAAACTTCATTTAAAAAGAAAAAAAGAAAAAGAAAAAAAAAAAAAAAAAAAGAGGCAGCAAAACAACCGTGCAATAGTTGGACGGAAGGAGGAAATGCAAAGCCAAAAATTATTGATAAATACAGCGTGTTTGCCAACTCCGAATTAAAAATAATACTAATGTACMAAAAAAAAAAAAAAACCCAAACCCAAAAAAAAGGAAAAAGAAAAAAAGTACTGTTAGGAAGCAATTGATACAGACCAGCAAGACAAACCCATAAAGCCTTCTTCTAGCTCTGTTGTGCTTTGGTTTTATTGATTTCATTAACTACCCTATATTATCCTGGCTGGGACACACACAATTCCTGCAACTTTGCAAAGGAAGAGCCCCTCACTGCCCCGGGTCTGGCCAGGGAGAAAGTGAACGATTTCCTCCTCCTCCTCACAGCTACTCTGCCCCTGCAAGAACATAAGAAAATGAGTAAGATCAGCCCTCCAACCAGYCTTTTTGGTAAGCAGGAGCTCTATAGAAGCTGTGGAGGCAGGGAGGATGAAAACTGAGATTTGGGGAGTACTTTTATCCTTCTGGAAGTTCTTAAGCGAGTTTTGGGGCTGCGCGGTGCGTTTTTCCAGGAACAATGTATTCTAGCAATCTGCTCCAACTCGGGGCATGAATATCAGGAGGAAGGACAACACACCAAGCAGCTCTGCAGCCCAGAAAAAATATCAAGTGTAACCCAGGCAATTCAGGGCAACTTTTTTGTTTTGATTCCTTCATTTGGGCATTTTTTTTCCCCTCCCTGAACTTTTGGTAGTGCCTTTGAAGGTGCGCATTAGGTTTGCACTCCCCGAAGCTCAAGGCAATTCAGACACCGGCTCCTACAGCCTTATTTTTCCTTTTTAAATACATCTGCAATTAAGAAACCCGGGGAGAAAAAAAAAAAAAAAAAAAAAAACAAAGATTCTATCAGCATCTCCAAGGCGCAGAAACACGCCGAAAAATAACACTACTACAGGGGCCTAAGAAAGAACATTATTAGCAGCCCTTAAAAGCGGGGCAGCACTTCGTGGCTTTTTCGGAGGAGCCCGGAGCGGAGCCCCCCGYACGCCCAGCTTGCCCCAACCATCGCTACCCTCCGTAGTTATCCCCCACCGCAAAAAGGCTGGGAAAAACCAGGCCCAGTTCGTGGATGGAGAGAGGAGGAGGCTGCGGGTGCGGCGACCCCTCGAAACCGCCACGAAGTTGGGAGGTGGGAGACAGATAGGAAATAAAAAGGGGGGGTATTAAACGGTCCCCTTTCTTTTCCCCCTCCCTCGCTACATTTCTCCGCAGCAGGAGCAGCGGGACCCCCGTCCCCCTATGCGCCCGCGGCCGAGCGCGCTCCCCCCGCCGGACAACAAAGGCCGGGCCGGGGCGCGGGGGAAACTTCCCGGCACCTGCCCCCCCGCTCCCCGCCGCTCTCACCTGGCCTGCGCCTCGTCCAAACTCTGGTCCGTGATGGTCATGATCTGCTGTAAGATGTCTCCGATGTCCTGCTTCCTGCCTGCCTCCCCCTCCGCCCCGCCTGGTCCATCCTGCATGTGCTGGGACAGGCCCGGGTGCCCCGGCATCCCCACCCCGCTGTGCGTGTGCATCAGCCGCGGCTGGTCATCCATCGCCGGCCGCCGGCCCCGCTCCGCCGCCGCCTCCTGCCCTGGCTGCCGGGAGCGGCGCGGCTGGGCTGGCCGCCTGGCTCCTCGCTTTCTTTTCTTGCTCGCTTTCTTCTTCTTCTTTCCTCCCCCCCTTCCTCCTCCTCCTCCTCCTCCTCCCCAGCCTCTTCCTCTTCGCTTTTTATTTATCCTTCACGCTGGCGCCCGGCTCCGCAGCGGGGAGGAAGAGGAGGAGGAGAAAAATGAAGGAGGGGGGGAAGAAAAAAAAAAGAGAGAGAAAAAAGAAAGGGGAAAAAATCCCTTTGGCTGCTGGAGGAGGAGGAGGAGGAGGAGGAGGAGGAGGGAGGGAGGG
>NW_026623833.1:51450-78345 GCF_030028575.1 Malurus melanocephalus | reverse complement strand
CGGCGGGAGGGCCGGCCCGCGGGCCGCACCGCCCCCTGCGCGCCCGCCCGTCAATCTCCGGGTTCAGAGGTGGGACGGGGCCGCGCCCCGCCCGCGCCTTAAAGCGACCGAGCCCGGCGGAGCGCCGCGCTGCAGGGGGAAGGGGCGGCCCGGCCCGGCGATGCGSGGCCTCCGCTCGCCCTCAGCCCCCGCCCGGGCCCCGGGCCTGCTCCCCTCCCTTCCGAGCGGTGCCTCAGCCTTTCCGCTCCCCTCGGAGCACCGCGGCCCCCCGGCTGCCGCTCCGGCTGCCGCTCCGGCTCCTCTCTGCCCCCCACCTACCCTCAGCCATTCTGTCTGCCTTCTGCCTTCTTTATCTCGGCCTTTCCCGTCTCCCTCAGCCATCCATCCACCTCTCCTTAGCCTTCCTTCCCTCCTGTCGGCCTTCCCCATTCCCTCGGCCCACTGATGCCCCCCAGGCGGTCTCTGTGCTTCCCTTCCAGCCTTCCAGCTGGCTCTGACTCCCCACACTGTCCCCAAATCTCCCAGGAATGAGCAGGGTCCCCCCTCCACTGCAGCCTCCAGGGAGATTGTTTCATCTCAGCCACCAGCGTGTCCTCATGGTGCTGTTTCTCTCACTAAACCTTGGACCAGATGACCCRCTGTGGTCCCTTCCARCTTAGGACTRATTGTGGGTTTKTCTCCTTYCTCTTCTCYGGTGCAGAGCTTCCCCAAGCACATCATGCAGGCCAGCAGCGCCACATCCCTCACTTGATGGCACTTCAACTGCCTAAAGAGCACGGGAATAGCTGGCAGAGATATCAAGGCCACCAAGATCACCATTCCAACCTACRTGTCACAGTACTGGAGAGGAAGGGTTTTCCGAGTCCAGTTCTCCATTCGCTGGCATCTGAGGCTGTCCTGTGTACAGAAAGACCTCKGTAGGCATCAGCTCTCAGCAGGCATGGCCCTGGCACTGGGCTGGCCTGTAAATTTTTATTTAAAAAATAATAAAACAGTTAGGGTGATACAAGAATTTCTTGCATGGCAAATGGCTTCATGAGATCATCCCTTTCTCAGATCCAAGGATGCCAGCTCCAGGTACCTTGTAACACAGGGGAAGATGTGTCTGGTCCCAGCTTCTGACTTCAGCATTGGTTGGGGAAAGACCCATCAGGTTCATTGAAGAGAAAAAAAATATATATAAGGCAATTGTTTTGCTTCCAGTCTTCCTTTTTAATGAAACACTTTCCAGTGTTTTAAGCAAAACACGACTTTTCATTTTGAAATTTCCTTTCGAACCATTAAAATGTTTTAAAGCGGTTGAAGGCGCAGTGAGATGTTTTGATTTTTGTCACTCTGAAATGTTTCMCTCAACACGTTCTTCGTGTGTCTTGATTTGCCAAAATTTTTCAAATGTTTCTGCTTTCTCGCCCAAGACATATCTGTATATTTTTTACTTTTTTTTGAGAAAGGGGGGAAAAAATACAAAGAAAGGGAGAAAAAATATTATCATCTCCGCGGCTCCACAGGAAGCAGAATTGTATCCAAGAAACGAAGAGCCAAGGGAGTCCTCTCCAAAGGTCCAAACTTTCAGACACTTAGTCATCCCTTCACTTGCTTGCTCACACACCAAGTCTAGACATTTGCTGTTTCAAACCCTGGCAGGGACTCTCTCACCCCCGGAGGTCAGCCCAGGGTCTTTTGGGTTGGATTTTGAGCGGCTCCAAGGACAGGCAGTGCAGCAGAGCTGAACGTGCACAGCGGGAAAGGGAGCAYGGTGACAGGGACATTGGGGA
Organism: Malurus melanocephalus; assembly: GCF_030028575.1. NCBI lineage: Eukaryota > Metazoa > Chordata > Aves > Passeriformes > Maluridae > Malurus > Malurus melanocephalus. Next base: position 76,570 of record NW_026623833.1, on the reverse strand, counting down.
CAYGGGATGCAGTGGCCTGCTGACCTTCCTAACTCTTGTTTTGATGATCCCTCTGCATTTCCCAGGTCACCATATGGTGCCTCAGCATGTCAGGTAGATTGCAGAGAGCAGGAACCAGGAGACCCTCCAGGGAGCTGGCATGGGTAGGGTACGAGCACACACGTGGGGTTGGTGAGCCCCAAACAGCCCCATGGTGTCTCAGAAAGAGCAGGGCAGAGCATCCCAAGCTGCTCCAAGGGAAGCATCCCRGCACAGGACCTTGGAGGATCTATATGGCAGAGCAGAAATGGTCAGGATTCTGCCTCTGCCGTCTGCTGGAGTCTGTAAAATCCTTCCTGTCAGAGATAACTAATCCTGGGGCCTTTACAGCACCTCTCCTGAAAAGCACATTTCATTCCTCTGTCTCCTCCTGCCTTCCAAGTGCATGAGACTGCAATAGGTATTACCGAAAATATTCCCCGTGGGAGCCGACACTGGACTCCCTTAAAACCCAAACACCATCACCCCTCCTTCCCCAAGACACAAGTGAGCACTATGCTCTATTATCTCTACACCCACTAAATCTTTCTGAAATAAAGAATAAACATTTCCACCACACATAGTGTAAGTGTATGTGCCAAGCTGCCGCGCTTCCTCTCCTCTGTGGTTATTATAAAGTGGTTTTGTTTCAATGGCGTAGCTGATGGACAGCGTCCAAGTCTGGCGTCCCCACTCCCCCCGAGTACGTCTAACRCTATCTTTGGTTTATCACAGATTCYYKCAGAAAATGTTTATGGGAGCCCCTTGTTTAAAATCTTGGCTCCGCCGCAGCATAATTCCTATTATTTATTAAATGAAAATCAAGCTGTTGTTAATGCACCATTACTGTGGCAAAGAGGAGCCCTTGGAAATGAAGGCCAAATGCAATGCTCTCTTTTCTCCCGGCATGAGGGAAACATCCCACCATCACCATCTCTCAACACTCACACCGCCATGGGATGGAAAGCAGTTTCCTGGCCTGGGACTCCTTAAACATTTCCTTTTGCTGAGGAGAGACTCCTTTGCTTTGCTGCCTCAAACCTGACATCCCAGAGCCAGATCATACCTCACACCATCAGAGGGGCTCTACCTAAGACACCCCTTTGGCCATGCCCTTTTTCATTCGCCATGACCAAATTTATTTTCCTCCCTGTTCTGCAATTTTCCCCTAAGAGGAAATTTTTCGTGGAAAACCCAAAGCCCTTTCTTTTTCCCAGCCAGTCACAATCCCTGTAACACAATGAGCTCCATATAGATTGTCTCCTTTAGGTTGAAGTGTGGCAGTGTTTACATTCCTAACTGGCTTCCAGAGGAAATTCTTACATTTTCCTGGAAATACCTTGTTGCTGCTTTGAACTGATTGTTTATTTGTCAATTTAGTCATTAACCTTCTTCCTTACGCCTTTGGCTTTTGATAAGACAGAAAATGTCAAAGGGACAGGAAATAGGCTCAGAATGATTTCCCCTGGCGAAGGATCCCAGTCCCCAGAAGCAAAGGGAGTTTTCTCATCAATTTGAGCAGAGACACRGCTTCACTCCAGGTGCCAGGTTAAATCAGCCTTCAAGTTTTTGCAGGGTTTGTGTGTTAAACTTGAGGACTTCTGGAGGCATCTCAACCTGGGGATCTCAAAGCCCTTTCAAAATGAGCTAAATACCACTGATTCCAGTAAAGGTGGGAAGAGCCAGAAATGGATTCACGCTCACTCCATTCCAGGCCTCACCTTCAACCTCGGCATTGCACCATGCCACAGTCATGTTGTGTTCTATTAAGAAATACATGCCTTATTAATACATTGCTTATTAATATTAMCTATTCATTAAATTGTTATAAATAACCTGACCACGGGTAAAATCCTACAACCACGAGAGAGGGAAACAAATTCTGTTCATGCAAAAATTTGTGGTATCTAAACTTGTTACTTATTCAAATACAAGTAACAAAATTCCTACCACCAGAAGTTTACCAAAAAGAAAAACGTCTTTTCCCAATAGCTGACATAAACATGTAAGTGCTACCAAACATATTTACATGTTTGAAATAGATGGTATAATTACAATGAGTTATAGCCAATATTCAGACTTTCCCTGGTTTAAATGCCACCTTCTGATACAGCACAGCACATCCTTTAATTGTGATCACGTGCTCTTTCTTAGAGACTGCTGCAATTTTTTTCCACAAAAACGTCTATAATTGAAAAGAGAATGGCATTGTTTAAAATAAATTGTCTACCCTCCTGGAAATAAACAGGTGACTTCCCTTACAGARTGCCCTATTTCTGGGACTTCTATATCAGAGCAAGCCATCTGCAAAATCATTTTGGACATTTTTCCAGACCCCAAACTTGAATTTCAGTAARGAAATGCAGTTTTTCAAGACTGGGRAAAAAAAAAATCCGACAAGGATTTTGAAAACAAGTCAGGTAAAAGCTATCAGTAGAAATAGCAACAAAAGCAGTTGTAGAGTCCTCCAATAAAAGCAGGTCCATTCCAGACTCAACAAAAAAAAAGTCTTTTACCCTCTTTCAACCAGTACTGATGTTCCTCAAAGGATACAAATAGCTGTTAAATTTGCTTTTATCTAGACAGTCTCACATTTTGCACAGTGCTTATAAAAAGAGAAAAAGCCACATWGGAGGTACTAACTGCATTCCACAGCTTCTCCATGAGCTCTCACAAAGTCAAGCCTCCTAATGAGACCTCTTCTCCACCAGCAGGATGGGCTCTTTTTTTCTAGGAAGTCCATTTTCAGGTGATTTACCAAGAAGGTGCATCCCCAGCTTTCTTGCACAGATGGGCATGGGAAGCCAGGAGAAAGAAGGACCTTACCTCTGGGAACCACCAGCGAGAGCCAAGGCTCTCACCTGAAGCTCTCATGTAATTCCTGCCTTGATCACAGTGTCAGTGAAAGGAATCCCTGCTACCTTTTGAATTAGAGGTAACTAGGATGACTTTCTTTGCATGTCAGATGGAGACTAGTTTTTGAATGTTTTCCATCACTCCATCTACCTTCAAATGGTGGAATTAATCTGCTTTTAGAATTGGGTTTTCTTCTTTTGAATTTTCCATTAATTTGCCAKAATAAGAAAGGCTTCTGTTGAAGAGGCCCAGCTGCAGGTTTCTGATATCATCTTCATTGAAGAACAGGTCTAAGGCTGTCCCCAAAGACAATTCCCACCAGCCCTGAGCTGAGGGATAGAGCCAACCCCATCAGACCCTCTGCAGCACTACAGCTGGTGGGAAGTGTCCTCCCATGCAAAGGTCTGCCAAGGAGCCCCTTGGTGCTCCCTGAGTCAGAGCCCTGCTCTCCCACGCTCCTCTCGAGCTGGCCATCACCACRAAGCACTGAGCAAAGAGGTCACAGTGAGAGATGCAGGTCTCCATGGTGGTAAGCAAGCCAACAGCTCCAATTTGCTGAAACGCTTTTTGATAAAACCCCCCCGCCCCCGCTTGGCTTGTTCACAGATTCCTTCAGTCTCTCTCCTGGGGAGTTGACCCATTGTTCCTGCAGGCTTTCCTTTTATCAGCTGTCCCATCCTTTCTGCACAACTGCTGAAGTTGGACCTTAGCCTTTCATTTCATTTTCATTTGGCTTCTTCCCCAGCTTCCCATATTTGAGCATTTTGCTTATTGTCAGTCTGGTCCCTTCTGTACTTTCTTTGCTCAGCTCCATTCTGCTAATTGGTTTGAGTATGGACCCAGCATTCCTTAAAGGAGAGTCACTTTCCCAGCACTGCCACGCATTCAACACCCTCCCCAGCTTCCCAGAGCACCTCCTCTCCAAAAGGTGCTGCTGTCCTTGGGCTGAGTGGGTCTGAGACAGTGATCGATATAATCACTGATATATGATTGTGTCCCATATTGGTTTTTCACAGCCCAGGAAACACRTCCCCTGGCAGGCCCTGAAGGTTGTAGGACAGATAGGCTTCAAACCAGACATCCATTTTCACTATTGCTTTTATCAACAGCTTTCCCTGTAATATCCCTGTAGTTCACACCACCTTGGGAAGCACCCGGTTTCSAATACCCAGCAGCCTAAACCTAAGATGCTCACTTTAGTTCCTATGAATTGAAAATATTTGGATTCTAGTGTGGTCAGATGAACCAAAGCTGCTTGCACCACCCTTTGTCAATGACCTTGTCTTTCCAGAACACAAGTCACCACTACTTCCCTGTGGGCTCCCAGGTCATAAAGAGGTGTCAAAACCACTTGCCTCTCACTTGTGACTACGGAGGCATTGTTGCAKAGAGAATAACCACAAATCACAGCAGCAGCTCTCCTGTCCCCAGACCCAACYCAAGTTCACCAAGGACTTTTCTTTGCTTGGTCGACTGGGCAGAAAACCTGCAAAGCTTAATTTCTTACCACGCTTTCCCAGGAGGAAAAAATCTCACCTCGAATTGCTGTCAAGTCACATATCGTATCTCACCCCAAAAAGACTTAGGCAGGTTAAGCCCGGAAGAAAGAGAAACTATCAAAGGCTTCTCGTTTGATAAGGACACATGTACACTCCAGCAGCACCTGGCCACTGTGGGACATGTGGAGCTGGAAGCTGGGCTGGGGGAGCAGGTTGCCCTTCCTTGGCACTGTCCTCCAGAGGGAAAGCCAGAAAGGGACAGGTTGTCACCAGCTCTGAACGAGAGCAAAGCCTGCAGAGCAAACACTGTTCACATCTTGCAGCCACTTACACTCASAYTCCAGGAGTGGCACRRCAGCCCCATCAGCTCAGCCCCWGCTGSGSMRGGATGGCCACAGCCCTGAGAATGGWAAGGCAAATTCASTGGGATYRTGGCTTTGGAAGGAGGTCCTGTTGAGCCAGAGGAGGTAGAGCTGTTGGACACTGCTCTGGAATGAGCCTTCAGCCTCCCACGCTGGCCTGTTGAGCAGCAGCTTCAATATTCCCAGCCATTTAACAAACACAAAAGTCAAGGTGTCCAAGGGATGGGGACAGAGGGCTGGAAAAACAGTGGTGGCATTGGGGAAGACAAAAGGACACAACACTCAAAAAGCTACTGGCAACTCTATTATGCTGCTTTTTCCCCAGTCTCATACTTGGGAAGGTCCTCAAAGGATATAAATTAATATCATTTGAAGCAGTCCTAATTTAACTCACAGTAAAGCCCATTGGCTTTGTAATTTTTAGAAGACCCAATTTAACTCACAGAAGACCTGGATTTCAAGGTCCAGGATGGGAAGACCGCACTTGGCTCACATTGCCCTGGCCTCAAATAAAAGAGCTGAAACTCCTCCTGTGTTCCAGGCTGTCCAGKCCCTTCCCCCAGCTAAGTGCTCTTTTCCTGGTTGGGTAGTCTTGTTCTGAAGCAATACAGGAATCAGAACAGAGAGACAGGCAGTGACAGCGTCCAAGGAGGAACAGGGAGGAGAAGAATCATCCCAGGTCTCCACTGTTCCCATGGAACAGGCAGTACCATGCTTCCAGTAGCTGGATGGGAGGASAAAAGTGGGAGCAGTGTTCTGGGAGATGCAGCCTGCCATGAATTGAGGGGAAAGTGAGGAGAGGCAAAGGAAACCACAGGGAATGTGGTTGTTTTATAGCCATCAGCTCCCTCCTGACTGACACACCCGACCTGTGGCCATCCCAGGGCTGAGCAGCAGATACAGAAGCAACAAAGGGCCATGTGCTCACCCCAAGTGCCCTGTACCTTCTCCCCAGGCATGTAGGGCAGTGCTTGGTGTGTTAAACCCCTCCTAGGCCAGGCCTTTTACTGCCTCTTCTGCAAAGCCCTGAGCACTGCCCACAGCAGGTCAGCCAAATCCCAGTTAACCCCATCTCCCTTCCCAGTCTGCCCAGTGCATGGGACTGGGAATGCAAACCATCCCACCAAGACATGCTCTCAACACTCAGCCCTTTCTACTCCTGCTTCTTCCTCCCTTTCAGCTGAGGCAGAGCCAGGCTGASAACAGTCAAACTCCTCACATGAGCACCAAGTCATGGTTGATGTCAAGGAGCAAAAGGAAAGCTCTGTGAGAGAGAAAAGAAAGAGGTCCTTAAGCTGCAAAAAGCACGAGCATCAAAGGCTATTATTATTATTATTATTATTATTATTATTATTATTATTATTATTATTATTATTATTATTTCCTACTTTTTTTTCTTTGGAACCCAGAACAGATGAGAGAGAATTTGTAATATGGAATCAGAGGTTCCGTTAAAACAAGAAATCAATATATCTAGTCCTCAGCTGATGTAGGACTGAATGGATCCTTCATAGGGGCAGAAGAATGGTCTTGGCTTTGTGTTAGAATTGCAGCAGAAAATAACTTCAGTGGTACACAGGAATCCTTTAATAATGGACTAAAGGAAAAAAAAAAAAAAGAAATTTCTGAATCTTCCAATTAGACAAGTGTTTCTGCAGGAGGATCTCTTCCCACTCSCTCAAATACCCTTCCTCCGGCCAAGAGGTGGTGACGGTGCTTGTTGCACACACAAATCCCACACASGCTCTTTGCATCCCGTTTCAGGCAGTGCTTCCTGGGCTGGATCAAGTGCAAAGTGAAATCACCTGAAGAGTGTCGCTTTAAAAGCCACGGAAGTGCAGAGAGCAGCACCAGCAGCAGTCAATAGCAATTTCCACCGCAGGGTCGATACCATCTGATGGCTGTGTAGCTGTAAAGATTGTTTCACACACATATCAGGAGGTGGGCAGGGGCAGGAAAAGTGGAATTGGTTTTAATGATTGCAGGATTCAAAGTACTCCTGGCTCCCTCTCCCTCTTCTCCTTTCACGAGAAACACACGCACAAAGAGTCAGAAATCAAATTTCCAGCCCTGTCAGCTCCTATCACACCAGCTCCCAAGCTTGGACTCCTTCCCAGTTTGCCAGGGAAGCTTCTTCTAATCCACTGAGGAGAGCATTACTGGGAGAAGGAGCTGCAGTCTGTGTCCAAACTTCCCTGCAGCCTCAGGTCATTAGCTTCACTGCTTTGGACGCGGAGCTACAGCACAAGTGCAGCGCTCGGGTTCAGACCCGAAGGGTTTCCAGATGAGGGCAATTTGCACTATTTTACCTCCCCAGACAAGATCAGCATCTCATTTTGTTAGACGCTGGCTGGGCAGGGAATATTAGGCGAGCACAAGCAACTAAACACAGCAAAGAGGGAGGATGCCCGTTTTGCAGAGAAAATGTGTGAATGGCTYTAGCCTAAAAATAATAGCCCATTGTGTTTCTGCTGCCTCATAAAGTGCTTTTCAGCCGCTGGCTCCGGGGGCAACCCATGAACGATCGTGTCTTGGTCAATGTTAAGAGCATTGCTGTGGCAGGAAGGAGGATGCTTCTATGGCCTGGGGTTCCCAGGGCTGGCCCCGCGGTCCCAGCTCTGCTCCTGGATCCTTTGAATGTGCTCAGATCCCAGTCGCTGCTTCTGTTTGCCTTGCACTGTCTGTCTGTCTCCTGCCCGAGGCACGGACTCTTTCTTGCAGGGTGTCACGGGCTGGGGCTCTGATCTCTGCTAGGAAAACCTCTCAAATGCTTCTGCAGGAAATGAAAGTCAAGACTGGGTTTGGTTTTTTTTTTTTTTACAGAAAATAACAAACACCAGTTTTATKCTTTGTTTTCTAATTCATTAATTCACTGGCCTCTAAACACAAGCTTCTCCCTGGCCATCAGATAAATAAGCAAGATAATTTTCCAGGGAGCTGAGCCCCCAACAGTTCCTCTCCTGAGCCTCAGCACCTGGGTACCAGGACAGGAGCAGAGCTGGGCATCTTCAACTGTTTCCTCTGAAAACTGGGGCTAAGAAGACTTTGGTCATAGATGGGCATAACCCACCTCCTCTCTGCTCCTCAGATCATTTCATAAAACACAAGTCACTGCTGTCTTATGTGCCCACCATTGAGTATTTTATTGACACCCTCATTTAGGCCTCTTGTGATGAGTTTGAAGTAAATACAATAACCACAGGTGTGTGCTACGGATGGGGCTTTGCCCTTGTAGGAAACATCAACCTGTACATGTGTAATATGTGGACACACACATCTTTCCCTCCTTTTTTTTTTTTTTTTTTTTTTTTTTTTCCTCTTTTTTTTTTTTTTTTTTTTTTTTTTTGCAGCCTCTAAGACATCAACCCTTATTTGCTGCAGTTTTTATTTCATTCAGAAAATAGTCAAACATTTCAGGGCCGGACCACCACCTTGATTCTTCTATGGAAAGGATATGACATAAAATCTGTAGGGGGTTGGAGAATGCTCACAAACTCACAATCTCCAGAATCCTTTCAGAAGCAGAAATGACAGGTATCAGTACCCTAAACTTAAATTTTGGAAATGCTGAATGAGGTASAGCTTCACTGCAAGGCCTGGAGAAATTAAAGAGGGGCAGGCTGCAATTAGTAGGACTTGCTTTAAATCAACAGAAAACCAGCTGGGGTTCAGGCACCAAAGCTGCTATTGCTCTGGATCCAGCTTCACAGATTTTGTTCCTGGGGAGAAATATAAAGAGAGGAATGAATGAAGGGGAAACACATAATTTCTGTATTTTTAGACAAGACATCTTGCTGTTTTAGTGTGAAATGTTCCTGGTTTATACCAGGAATGCCAGGAGACATGGGGAGGGTGACAAACACAGTGGAAGACAAAGAAAGGCAAATCCATGGGATTACTGGAGCACGTTAGCTCAGCTGAGAGAGGCTGACACAACTCAGKGCACCTCTGACCCTCAAAGGAAGCCAGAAAATAAACTCCATCTCTCTCCACGTGCATGACACTGATGGTGAGGCCACTTGTGCCCTTCAGCCTGCCCAGCAACACAGAAGAACCTGCAGATGAAAACTGAGAGCTGTCAAGGCCATATAGCCCACCCACATTAACTAAATCTACCCTGGTAGTGTGCACATAGAAAAGCTGTGGGAATTTCAGGTCAGTGTTTGCCTTGCCTGCAGGAACCACAGGATAGAAGGAGACACCCCCTGAACCTCATGGTGTCTCCTCAGTGAGTTTGCATCTTTGCAAATTAGTCACCAAGCCAGCATCTGCCACCTCTTCTGCTCACAATTAAAAAAAAAAAAAAAACAAACAAAAAAAAAAAACCACAAAACTCTTGATGCAATTTTTTAAAAATCCCCAAATTATTAGTATTTTTGTTTGTCTTTTTGGTTGCATTTTCAGGTTTCTGAAAAAGAAAAAAAAAATTAAAAAAGAAAAAAGAAAAAAAAAAGGAAGCTCCTTGTAATGGTGCAAGTCCAGAGGCTGGGACTTTAAATAAAATCCCACGCACTGGGAGATGCTCAAGGCAGTGGCGAGCACAGCTTCTGCTCTGCCTGTGCTCAACCCTGCAAAAGACTGAAAGGGCTCTGTCTGCTCAGCAGTCAAAGAAAATCTTCGTCGTGACTTGATCCCAGATACCCACAGAGTGAAAATAGCTGAGATTGGCATGTTCGTTAGGCTCACAGGTAAAAGGCACAGTAAGCAGCAAAACCCCAAAATAAATACTGAGGCTTGACAACACTGAATGAGGGAACATTGCATGGAAAATAGAAGACAATTTTGAACAGGGAGGGYTGTTAATCAGAAGGTCCAGTTACCAGGGGAAATGGCAAATTCATCATCAGCCAGAGGTCGTGCATGGAGACTGGATGTCTTCCAAAAAGCAACGCTCTGGTTGAGGATCAAGTTTTTGTGCTCGAGAGCATCCCTGAGAAGAGAGAGAGAGTAGCACCCTCCATGGCAGCCTCCACGGGTGGCAGTCACAGCCCAGCCTGGCTCCCCAAAGCTGGCTCGGGGGCACAGCCAAGCCCMAAAGCCCAAACTGACTGTGGCCCTTCTCCAGACCCTGCCTGGGCCAGGCTTTGAGTCACAGCCCCAGCATGGTGCTGCTGGCCACCGTGGCAAGCTGTGCTGGCCACTCTGCTCCAGGGCACTGCCTGCCCAGCACAGCCAGCAAGCAGAATAATTATCTCTGTCTCTTTACTCCTCTTTGTCCCTGCATCTGCTCCTTCTTCCTGTAACTGCCACGCAAAACCCTGCCCAAAATACACGCTCTGGCTTCTATTTACCCTTTCAGGCAGTTTCCTTGATGCCCAAGATGCTGATTTGAACTGACCCCTCTCTCAGTGCCACCTTACCAACAGCTTAGCTCCCCATCCCTCCTTGGGAGCAGACACAAAACTCCAAGGGCAAAGCAAAGTGGCCTTGGCATCCCTCATGTGCTCCTGCACACCTTGATCTCCCAACCATCACATGGGAGGATCAGTCTCTGACTTCCAGCTTTGACTGAAAACAGCAAAATGCCAGTTAGTTCATCACAGCACCACAGGCCCTGCTCAGAGGGGACTCCCCCCACCCCAAAGGGCAGAGGTGTGCTCWCTCCCCTCCTTCTGCACCAGTCAATACGGCCAATTTAAACAGGTTTCTGCAGAAAGCCGTGCCTGCAGCTCATGCTGCTTCYATGACCCTTGTAAATTCAGTCTCTTGAGTGAATGGCTTGTTTGGAGAGAGCCCTCCGTTTGTTTGTCTGGGCTCTAGTGATAATAGCTCTAATTTATCTCTGAGCTGGGCAGGCATGTCTAATGTGTTTGAGTATTYAGAAGCATTACGGAGGTTTCATTTGGTCAATTGTTTCTTGAAATCCTTTCCCACACACACAGAGCGGCCATGCAAAGGTGGAACTGCTCCACCCTGGGCRACCACAGCAGCCACAGCCTGTGCTGCCAGCCTGGAAAGGGCACCCACGCTGGGGCAGCTGGATCCGTGGAGAGGAGCCACAGGGATCACAGAATATCCTGGCTGGAATGGCACCCTCAAGGATCACCGAGTTCAGGTCCTGGCCCTGCACAGGACCATCCCCAAAAGTATTGTCCAAACACTTCCTGAGCTCTGGCAGGCTTGGTGCTGCAACCACTTCCCTGTTCCAGTGCCCAACCACTCTCTGGGTAAAAAAYGTTTTTCTAATATTGAACCTAAACCCACCCCGACACAACTTCAGGCCACATCCTCAGGTCCTGTCACCGGTCACCAGAGAGAAGAGAGCAGTGTCTGCCCCTCCTCTTCCCCTTGGGAGGAAGTTTTAACAATGGGGTCTCCCCTCAGTCTCCTCCTCTATTGACTGAATGACCTCAGCTGCTCCTCATACAGCTTTCTCTCAAGGCCCTGAACCAACTTTGCTGCCCTCCTTTGAACTCTTTCAAATAGTTTAATAATTTGCTTATCTTGTGGCACCCAAAACTGCCCCAGCACTCGAGGTGAAGCTGCCCCAGAGGCGAGCAGAGCAGGACAATCCCCTCCCTGGCCTGACCAGCAATGCCTGATGCCCTCCAGGACACAGCTGACCCTCCTGGCTGCCAGGGCACCACTGACTTATGCTCAATTTCCCATTGACCAGGAGCTCCAGCTCCCTTTCTGCAGCGCTGCTTTCCAGCACCTCATTCCCCAGTCTGTCCATCCAGGGTTACCCTATCCCAGTGCAGAATCCGGCAGTTTCGCAGAAATTGAAGACCAAGCAGACAACCTCTGAAAGGGACGATGATGAGACAGTCTGGAATGTGGCACCACATCTCCTCCTGCTTAGACCTTCCAGCCCTGTTTGCTGTCTCATCTCCTCCATGCAGGCACACTCCATTCCAGCCCAGAGTGGACACGGTTTCTTGGTGTCTGCATGGGGAAATACACACAGCTGACCAACACACAACCTAACCTCAAATTAACTGTGTCCAAAATCCACTCCAGTTGCAACCACACACCAGCTGAGCACCCCTAAATTTGGGTCCCAGCAGCAGGGGTTAAGCTGAGCCACACTGGGGAGCAGAGGGACGAGGTCTCAGATGGAGYGTGCGATCCAAGCGTGGACTCAGCTCAGGACGACAGGGCTGGACACGCTCCCGCACATCACCTGCGCTGTGCCAGCAGCCTTCGCGTGCTCCGGCCCGTGACAAATGCAAGGTCACGTGCTTCGCCTTAAATCACTTTCGTGGAGGTTTCAGCAATTCTCTTCGTGCCATTTCAGCTAATTTTAGCTGCGAGCCGAGAGGCCGKCGCTGAGGTTCAGCTGACTGGTGGCAATTTATCAGGTCACCCTGTTGGGGTGGGGAGCCCCATCCTGCTCAGCTCTGCTCTCGCCTTTCCGAGCACAGGAGCATCCAGAGCCAGCCCTGTRACCCCAGAACAATTTAAGGGAGCCTTAGCATGAGCAAACCCACACTGCTCCCCATGCCCATCCTCCACCGAGATGCAACTGGTACCCGGCTGGAGCGTGTCGGGCATCGCGCAGCCGGGAGGAAATGACGCTGCAGCTCCCCACTTGTGAGCGTGGGGTTAATTTATAGAGGCCGAATGTAATTACTTACCCTGGCACACCGCCAGGACACCAAGGTTAACACCCTTGCTCTCCAAAGAGTGCCAGGGGAATGTCAGAGGGATGCTGCCAAGTCATTTTATACGCCTCGACTTCAGGTGTTGCAAACGGTGAGATTTAGCAAGGTCCAGTTGGGAGCAAAAGGGTTGTCATAGAATTTTTTTTTTKTTWAAATGCAAAATAAAATAAGGGATTTGCTTACTGCTTGGCTGTTTGGGTTCATTAACTTAAGTTTATCGTGCTGTGCCAGGGACCCGAGTACAACAGCCCTGCCGAGAAGAGAGGACATGCAGATGCCTCCTTCCTTCRGTTGCTTTGGAAAGTTTTGAGCCTCTCTTGGCTTTGCTGGAGAAATCTTGAGAGGCCTTGAGATATATCACCTTATCTCTGTCCCTGAGCTCCCCGTCCCTGTGATGGCCTTGGCAGTGTCTGAGCTGTCAAGTCCTGGAGCAAGGGATGGCGCAGACACCGTGTCCGTGCCACGCTGGCCGGAGCGAGGGCTCGGCTCCACAGGCTCCTATGGTGCTGGCAAAAGTTTGTCATGGCTCTAATTTATTTTTTTGAACCTGGGTTTAAAGCCAATTGAAGTAGCCCTTGTTAAAAATAAAAGCCACCAAATTTAGCCTTCCTTCCCTCTTCCCGCRCCACCTCCCATTTCCTGGAGTATTTGCAACAGGCAGCTGGTTGGGAGGTTTTTCCCCAGGGGTTTTGTCTGTTATTTATAAAGCTCYGATGAAAAAATGCAAAAGAAAGAGAAAGAGAAAAAAAATAAATCAACTTCCAGGTGACCTCTTTTCTGCTGCAGCAGCTCTGCTCCCCCGCAGCAACGAGGCATCGCAGCAGCCACGGCTTCAGGGACCACATCCAACATCCTTTGGGGTCAGTGCAATCCTGCCCTCTGCCTTCCCTGAAGGTTCTCTCCAGCCCCCTCTCTGTCCTTCAGGGATGTAGCAACGAGGGATATAATTCCCTTCACTTAAGCTTTACTAGTTTAGCAAAAAATATCACAACTCCCCACCTCTTAACATGCACCTCGTTACTGGCAGCTGTCCCTGGAACTTACTGGTTTGGAGGACTTATCCTGGAAACATAGAATTGTTTGGGTTGGAAGGAACCATAAAGATCATCTCATTCCAGTCCCTCTTGCTGTAGGCAGGGATGTCTCCCACTATCCCAGCTTTCTCTGAGCCCTGTCCAACAGAGCCTTGAACACTTCCAGGGATGGGGAATCCACAGCTTCTCTTGTTGCCTTGAAAGGCCAGTTTTAATAATGACACGGACACGGTTAAGGGGGTAAAAAGGGTTTTACCTCTGTATTTGGGATCCCAGGTGCACAACTTGATGGCAGAGTGCACACCTGTGTATAGCACAGGTACAAGTTTCATAGGTTTCAGGAATTAGCATATCTATCTAGGGTTCCCCAATAAGAAACCCGACAAATGCAGTGATGTCCCCCTATTCTAATGAATCCCCCCCTGGATGAGGCCAGAGCCCAGTTTATACAAGATGTTCCAGAGAGAAGGCTTCACCCAAGGCTGGAGCCTCAGGTTTAAGAGAGCACAGGGCACACTGGCTCCTTCCTCAGGATGTTTGGTCTCTCTGCCCAGCAGAACTCCTAAACTAAACTACAGGATATCAGGGTACAGGAATTACAAGTATGTGGGCTAAGGGGTGCAGGGGAATGCATAGAGGGTACAGAGACCGTAAAAAGGAAAAGCAAAAATCATCAGGCATCACTCTGAGCAACCTGTTTCTGTGCGTCAGCATCCTCACAGGGAAGAATTTCTTCCTAATATCTAGTAAGAACTTAGAGTTCAATTAAATATCTAATTTAACTCTGTCCTTCATCAGCTTGAAGCAATTTCCCCTTGTCCTAACATGCCCAGAGTCCATCTTCAGCTCTTTTTTTGACCCTTTTGGTACTGGAAGGTGCTTTTAAAGTCTCCCGTGGCTGCAGGGATTCATATCCACATATTTATCCATGTGTACATATGTGCATCCCCTATGGCATGCATACRATGCACATTGAAATAAACAATACTTTGAGAACCAACATTTCATTCTAAAAGTCKCTGTCTGACAACAAGTTAATTATCTATCATATCATCTCTCAAACCCAAACATTTTGAAAGCTAGGAAATAACTAATTAAGATCATCATAAATCTTKCTCTGTCTCACAAGCCCATTTTCCTAAGAAATAGGAAGAAATACATATTTCATCACAATGCAGCATCCGTAACTCTGACCTATAAGATATTAATGACTACTTCACATGGCTTCTCTATCTAAACACTTTCTTGCAGAGGTTACTCTGAGGAGGCACAGGATAATTATTTGGTAACACTCTCCTGGCAGYCTGTCTTCCCACAAATCTGTAGAAAGAGATAGTTAAGAGGAATAAAAAAAGACAACATTAGGATTGGGTTTTTTCCCTAACATGAAGCATGTGACTTCCTCAGATCCATTTTGCTTTAAACCAGGACAAATCTTAAGAGGGACATAATTCACTGTTCCCAGTTAAAGCTTTGCTCCTTCTTCCTTCTCCAAAAAACTGCTCCCAATAGTCTCCTCACACTCAGATCTCTACCCACACCTGTGGCTTTCCTTGGGTGCCTGTTTGGCCACAGCTCTGGAAAACAGCCGGTCATTTCCAGGAGACAACTTCAGATTGATCCTGGAGAGATAAATCACGCTCACTGCAGAAGATGCACAAAGTTAGGGCAAAACCACGACACTATTGATGCACTCAGCAAAACTGAAGAGCTTAAGGGCTTGAACATGGAAGAAATTTAAATATAATGTTTTAGTTAAGAGTGTGGAACCCAGGTGGGACAACYGCTCAAGCAAGGCTTTGAGCCTGGAACCATGTTTCATGGAAAAGTGACTGCAAGGGGAAAAATATGAGGTAGGGGAGAGATCAGCAAAGGAAGGCATCTGGAAATCAAAAACTACAGGAACAAAATGAAACTTGGCAAGAGTGAAGCAGAGTTAGACCTTGAAGGGGAGACAGACACACAGCAAAAAGAGTTTTCATTGTTAAAGGAGAACAAGAGAAAGTATGGCTGCTCTGCACCCATGGTGGAGATTTGTGTTAGAGTGATTTGGATGTGGACCCAAGAATAAATCAATGTTTGGTGCCTGATGAGGGCAAAGGCATGGGCAAAATGAGGGCAAAAGGTAGAAATAGCAGAGATCCTCACCCATGTGATGGTCCAGGGCAGAAGGGAGGCAGATACCCCTGAGTGCATCACCTGGAGAGCTGGCAGCCACATCACTCTCCAGGATCACAGGGTAGGAGCTGAAATATCTGAAACATCTTCAAATGTTTTTTGAACAAATGCAACAGGGAGGCTCTTCCACTGCTGAAGTAGGCCCTGATTTCGTGAAGGGCATGTGCAAGCAAATTCAAGCTAAAGGAAAGAAAGGCCCTTTTTATCCTGGAATTAAAATGTCTAGACAGAGCCTTTCTGCTGTAACTGCACCTACACACACTGATCATGATACACCTGATAAAACTTCCCAGGTAGACAGGGACTAAGAAACACTTTGGCAGAAACAGCAGCAGAGCCATTTCCAAAGTCTTTAATCTYGAGAATTACTTACTCTGTGTAATTAAACCTGCATTGTGGCTGTTCCTTACACGGACCCTGAGCMCTGGGAAGCAGGAGGATTTTCCTTGGCATCAGGACAGGAATCCACGGCATAGGCGAGGCTGGYCCTCAGCGTGAGGTCATATCTCCCTCTAGCTGCTGGTCCCGGGGACTCCGCAGCCTTTGACACCCAAAGCTCTCACAAACCCTGACCTCTCCTGCGAGCTGGCACTGCCAGTGCTGCTGCCTTGGGGTCACCTGATGCTGGCTGCAGTGCTCCTCCAAAGAGTGCAAAAATAGCTCCTTTTTGGAGAGGATGTACTGCAAAAAGGAGGTAGAGAGGCCAAGAGTAGAAAGCCACAAGGTTGATGGTTCGTTCAGTGCTAGCCAGTGTGTGCTGGTCAGCGTGGTGTGCAAAGAGCCCAGGACCCTCTGCAGGGAGCCATCCTACAGCAAGGCACTCATGGTTTATCACAGAATCACAGAACGGTTTGGATTGGAAGGGATCCTAAACATCATCCCATTCCAGCTCTCTGCTGTGGGCAGGGACACCTTCCTGGTGTCCAACCTGGCCTTCAGCACCTCCAGGGATGTYCACAGCTTCTCTGGGCAACCTGTTCCAGTACTGCACCTCAGATTAAAGAATTTCTTCCCAATATCTCATCTAACCCTGCTCTCTGGCAGTTTGAAGCCATCACCATTTGTCCTATCACTAGAGCCCCTTGCCAGAAGTCCTTCTCCAGCTCTTTTGCAGGCCACCTTCAGGCACTGACTCTTGGTGGCAGTGACTCTTCCTGGTAGGTGAACATCAACAAAAACACACCAAAAATAATAAAAAATAACCAAGAAAAAGCTTTCCTTATCTGCAACTTATTTTCTTCACATACTTCTGGATGTGTAAGTTCTCTAGAAGCGTGAACAGGCTGGGAGGAGCAAGAAATGGAGAGCAGCAGGAAAAAATTAACATTTCAGTGACTAGAAAGGGTCCAGCTCAAGCTCTCACAATTCACGATGCTCTAAAAAAATGCTYCTCAGGCGCAGCAGGAACTTTATCATCTCTTCACAGCACAAACACAATTTCCAGCTCCAATCACTTTTCTAAGCCAAACCCACAGGAGAACTRAAATGAGACTTTATCAGGCAGTGGAGCGCACCCTGGGGCTCCTTATCATCCCTCCGGTCAGGCTATTGGTGCAGGAGCTGGCTGTCGTGCTATTTCCAGCACTGCTTGCAGCAGAGAGGCACYGTGGGACAAAGGGGACTTGCAGCCACCTTCCAGTAGGGCTGAGGAATGTCTCAGACCTTGCTAAATTCACCTTGCTTCTCCCAGGATCTAAAAGAAAAGCGTGTCCGTACGGCGAGGCAATGGCCACAGCTCTGCTCTTCCCCTGAAGCAAATCCTGGCTCTCCAGATCCTCTCTTCWAGGGCTGTAGAACTCCAAGAGAGCCTTCTGGTGTCACCTGGAGGTCCCTTTGCGTTGTCCATGTGATACAGAGGGGCTTCAGGCTGGGGCTACCCCAGTGGGGCTGCCTGTGACAGACCCTGGCATGAACATGCACAAAAACACACGCGTGGTGTCCACCTTGCWAAGTTTCCCCTGGATTTTTGTTACCATGTCATCTATTAATTACCTAATTACATCTCCTAATTATGGGATTCCTCYAGTATTTATACTCATTACATAAATGGCGGCAATTACACTAATTAGGTTAATGATACAGGATAACAGTCTACAAATTGCTTTAAAGGGACACTCTGGAGGCACACAGGCCAAGGATGCTCCCTGGCAGGTCAGCTGGTAGGACATGGCTCCCTCACCCCGTGGAGATGCTGCTGCTGCCTCCTTGCCTGGCCTCTGCCTGAGCCCTTGGGCTGCCATTGTGATGCCTCGCTCTGCCTGGACAGGGAGTGGCTGCAAAGAGCTTCCAGGGAGCTAAGGAATCYTGGAATCATSRAGTGGTTTGTGTTGGAAGGGGTCTGAAAGCTCGTCTTGTTCCAATCCCCCTGCTYTGGGCAGGGACACMTTCCACTAYCCCWGCTTGCTCCAAGCCMYGTCCAACCTGACCTTCASCMCTTCCAGGGATCCMKGGGCAGSCACAGCTTCTCTGAGCAACCTSTACCAGGGCCTCATCACCCTCACAGGGAACAATTCCTTCCTAATATCCAATGCTCCACCGCAAATTGCGGTCCACTGCTTAAGCATGACCTTCTGTAGCTGGAAAGCRGGAAGAAGATTTGCAAATGTGTCTCCTCTGGCTGTGTGGAGACCTGGCAGGAGGAAGGCAGRGCTCCAGGCTCTCCTGCACCACTTCTGAACGCACCCCAAGTCCTTGAGCCCGGCTCAGCTGGATGCGACCCAGTTTCTTGCTCAGAGGCATTTCCAAAAAGGGAGGTTTGCAGGGAGGGAATCCAGCTCCTCTGCTCCGGCAGGATCCCCTGGAGCTCCGGGCACTCTGCAAAGACAAGCATGTCCTGGGGGTGAAAGGCGAGCCAAGGGAGGCTGCAAGGAGCCTATTTTGCTCCGCGCCCTACTTACCCAGATTCGCTGGAGCCTGAGCAGCTCGTGACAAGGTCCTTGCCCCTCTATCTCACCCAAAAGGATCCTAAACTGCGGCGCCAAGCTCCATTACCCTCCAGAGCGGCCCAGAGCACGGGAAGAAAACTTTCTCGCTTGGATTCAAATGCAGGCACTTCTCCGGTGGAACACGGGAGCCTTTTGCAGCACTTTGGAGCGTGATGAATGGCCCTTTGTCCCGCAGCCACTACAGAAAGAGAACGTAATTACCCAAACTGGAATTGGGCCAGGATGCAATTTTATGCCGAATGAATTTTTTCCCCCCTCCTCCTTAAAGTGTTTGCAAATCCCCCTTTAAAGATAAAACCCCAGAATAAAACCCAGGGCTCGCTCYGAAATTGGCCCCGTTCCATTATAAGTCAAGCGAACAGCTCCATTTTGCACCTTTAAGGCCGAGGAGCGCTCTGTGCTTCAAAAAGAGATTTCTTTATCGGCAAGGTGGAGGAATGCCCATTTCTGCTACCAAACTGCTGCCTTAGCCCTAAACTACATCCCTGTGTCAGCTGCCCAAAGACACGTGTAACCAGGTCCGTTTTCTGAAAGATATACGGCTGAGTCTGGCTTTATAGGCTGCTCCAGCAGGACAAGGCTGGCACTTCCAGAGGAGCGGGCTGACCGGGCTCCGCTCTAACCAGCGGGGTCTATGGCTCCGGCGGGAGCCTTGCAGGAGCGAATATCGATTGTAAATAACGTCTCAATATCCTATAGTAGGTCATAAATCAAAGAGGGGTTGAAATATCTTTTCTCCGAGGGACTTTTTTTTTTTTTTTTTAAAGGAGTCTATTTCTTGTTTAGCAGTTTTCTTTTTTAGAGTTACCGCGCCGACCTTTTAGCCCAGGTGCCAGGTTTGAATGGAGCCTGGTCAACCCTGCAGCTCTGCAGTGAGTCCAGGCCCCGGGGGAGGATTGTCACATCTGCCACCCAACCCTGGCCCGGGTGGTGCCTTGCTGAGCAGCCATGTGTCCCCAGATCCCAATGGCTTGGGAAGAGTGTCCCACCAAGCAGCTTTAGAAACACTCACTGTGGATTTGGACATCTTGTAGTGGCTTCAGGTCACYGAGATCCTCCCTGCTGGGTTGGGTGGGTTGGGCCAACACCATCCTCACCTCCTGTGCTGCACGTTTGGCTGATGCCAGCCCAAAAATGGAAAACAAGCTGTGAGCTAATGTTTCTCAGTTTTCTCCTCTTGCACAGGCCATAAGAGATCCCACCAAAAGCCTAACCAGCATCTCAAACCTTCCGCTTTTTGGGAATAAAACCCAACCGTGCTACACAAACCTCCTGTGCTGGCACAGCAATGCAGCAAAAGGAATGACCTCAGGGTTTTGTCCTGCTGGATGTGCCACTGCCACCAAAGCCACATGTTGTTATTGACACAGGACAAGGGACACATGCACCCTGCACCTGCCACCTCCTCAGTGGTCACCACTTGCAGAGCCATTTGAAAGTGTTCAGAGCATAGACAACTTTTATTTGTCACACCTCTGTAGGGCTCTGCCACAGTTCCTCAAATTGCTCCACAATTCTGGAAAAAGAAAAAGCCTTCTCTGGATAGTTTTTAGGGGTATTGAGCAGAGGGAACTGAATATGCGGCAGAAGGACAGAAAAAAACCCCAAAGATTTGCTGTCTAGAAAGTCCTCTGAAACAATCCAAGCTGAGCTTCCCTGTGGCACGATGCTGTGTGGCAYTTGGGGACACCTCCAGTGCCTCTCCCAGCATCTCCTGCAAGCCACCAGCATCCTGCAGGGMTGGGGACAGGCCACCCTGAGGTACACAGGCAGCAGGACACAGGCTACTGCTCCCTCTCCAGCCCTGCCTTGGTAGCACCATGGTAATATTGATTCCTCCAAGTCCAAGAAGTATTTGAGCTCGACTGGCAATAAAATCTCGCCCAGAGAAAGGTGYGACGGGATCTCTTGGGAGTGAAATGAGAGCTACAATCTCTAAAGAAGCCAAGAGGGAATAAAAGGGAAGGAAGGGTGGGAGGGGAAGAGCATTTACCTGCACAAAAGCAAGAACGTCGACAATAACCCACTCGGCTCCACTTTGCACGGGAGACTTTGGAGAAGGGGGTGGGAGGCAAGGTGGGAAATTAGCGGGAGCTTAAGAAAATATATATGTAAAAATTAAAAAAATAAAATAAAACTGTATCAGCGTTGACTAATAATTTCCGGGCTCTGCGCAGATGTCATTAATGACCCTTTTTATTCATGCAGGAGTTCCCAAAGAGGAGCATAATGTTCCATTAGTAATAATTGAGAAAGTCTCCTGTCGGGATTATGTCAAAACCTAGAGATGCTGCTGCTGCCAAAACATTTTGGTGACAAACGTGTGAAGCGTTTGACAGAAGGTGCCACAGCAGGTTGAGGCGGCTTCAGGAGGGGAATCCTAGGAGGAGAGAAGAGGTGGGAGACAGCAGCAGGGTGGGAGCTGAGCACCAATCCAGGGAACGCAGCTCAAGGGCTGAGCCCACCTCCTGCAACAGCTTTGGGGTCATGATGACCCCTCAGAGGTGCTGCTGGGGACTGGTCAGGATTTCAGCTGACCCCTCTCCTTCCCCAGCCTCTGACTCTGCAGCACATCTGTAACACGCACCTTGCATGGCTCAGCGCTGCTGGACCCTTTTGTCCAGGGTGTCCTCAGCCAYAGGGGACAGGCAGGGGTGTTGTGACACCTGAAATGTTTCTTGCTGCTCATCCTGGCCCTGGCTGGGGACAAAGGGCAAACCCGGGACAAAGCTGCTGAGCAGCTCACCCCGCATTTCCCATTTGAAAAGGACGGAGGAAATTTTGTGTGACACGAGCGTAGTTTCCTCCCTCTCTTTACAACCCACGGCAAAGCCAGGCAATGCCTTTGGAACTACRAAACGCCAGTAAAACTTACACAAATAGGAAAATAGGCTGTTTCCACCAAATCTTTCCCATTTGTAACAGGGATATCTCCTCTTTCRCCCAGCAGATGCAGAGCCCTGCATGACCACAGCTGGTGTCTGAGCACTGGCATTACCCTGCTGCTGCACCAGCACCACAGCTGGAAAACACAGCCAGAGAGAGAGAGAGGTTTTGCAGGCTCAGTCCTTTTCTGAGGAAGGGGAAAGTTAATGCCTCACAAGAGCCAAAATACCATGCTCCCTCCTGTGCCCTTATTCCCTCSTGCCAAGCCCCTGCTGGGACTGGAGCCCCCAGCATTACCCACATCTCTTCCAAACCAGAAACCATCTCCACATATATCAGCTCYACAACATCCTCAGGCTTGGCAGACACGAGTTACAGGGATTGGGAGGGGGCCAAGCTTGGAAACAGAGCATCAGCAAGGCTTGGGAAAGGGTCCACAGGCATCAGGGGGGACAAGCTGGTCAGAGGGGCAATGCAGGGAGAGCTGGAAAAGCCACCCTGGCTCCCCATCCCCAGCCAGAGAGGGTTTTTCCCCCTCGAGCACAGCTGCTCCTGCCATGGGGAAGCACCCGTGGCTCCAGCACCGTGACCCAGCTCGAGGGACAAAAATCCAGGCAGGTCACTTTGCCCRGTCAGCACCCACTGCCAGAGGGGTKGAAAAMGGGAATTAAGCAATGCAGCTCGGAAAGCCCAACCCAGAGCACCTCAAAGGCAGCATTACACAGAGCCAAGGGAAGAAAAAGCRTTTGTCACCACGTATTACTTGCCCTTTTAGAGCAGAGAGATATTTGGAGCCAAGACATTGGTTCAGGCAGCATGTAAAGCCATGAAATTTAGATTTGGATCCAGAGCTGGAGTCTAAAAGCCATCCCAGTTTGCAGGAGCTGGTTCAGGCGTGTTTCTCGTCCCCAGACCACGGCAGAAGGGCCTCTCCTCCCTGGGGCAGGAGCGGAGCAGCTGGTACTCTTCAGCCCAGTTAACAGCCGAGGTCTGGCCACCGCAGCCGAGGGCTGCTCCAGATTTGTTTTCTAGTGGTTTGTTCATTGAGAAGCTGCCAAAGTGTTAGCAAAGAGAAATGCACGCTGGCCAGATCCTCCCCAGCCCAGCCGTGCCTCGCACCAGAAAAAATCTGCAGCTAAGACCCTGCCACAGAGAGCCTTGCTCCAACCAACTCCTGCAAGTACAGGGTGCATCCCAAACCGCTCCAGTTAGGACAAACCCCTTAGGGACGAGCCCCCGGCCCCCAAACACCACAGAACCTGCCCCAGGTCGGGATGAGCAGCGTCACCTCCCTCTGCAGCGGTGCCACGGCTGTAATTGATCCTGCCAGGGGAATTGGGGGCTGTGGGAACGGTGCAGCCCAGCCTGCAGGAACGGGGGTGGAAAACACCCGAGCTGCGCCTTTGGASGACTAATGATGATGGGTTTTTGCCGGGACTCGAGCTGGCACGGATGAGAGCTCCYGCAGAGCGCCGAGTCAGCCGAATTAAGCGCTGGTTGTCCCTTGGAGAAATCCAGTCTAGAAGAGTTAGTCACAGGATGCTGCCAGCCCGGGCAAAGGCTGTGTGGAGAARGGAGGAAGGCAAGGAACTCTGTGTCCTTGCTGGATTCCTGCTGAGGGCTCAGCTAACCCTGCTGCACAACCCTGCTGTTTGGGTGGTGAAGTGATTGGGATGTGGATGAAATGATGCCCAGGTGTCCTGTGGAATTTACAGCGGAATTAGGAAAATTCAAAGCCCTGCATGCACGAGCGCACTTGGATGTTCATAGGTAGAGAACCTGCATCACAACCTATGCCCTTTCTACCGTTTCCCCCTTTTTCTAGTTCTGCAGTTATAAATTTACTCCCCCGTGCATGTGTAAATCTTACTCCAACACACCTCCACATATGTGCTGTCCATTTCCTGACCATCCTGTAAAGGGGTTTCAATCCCAGCAAAATGTCAGATGCAGGTCCCATCTCAGAAGTCTGAGATCTAGGTKATCACAGCTGCACTGCTTTCCTGCCTAGCCCTGAAAATTATTGCTAAAAGATTTAACAGGACTATAAATAAGTTTGTGCTAAACTGATTCTTTGTGGCCAAATCCAGAAAGAAAAAGCATGAGGAGCGTATTGCTGGTACTTGTGGTTAATTGCTGCCTTTTCTTTTGGGTCTACTTGGTTTGAAATATTAAATGCAGAGGAAACCATCTATTTTCCCTCCATAGCCTGTCAGCAGAGAAAGTGAAATATGAGGGGGTTTCCCCCCCTTTTTTTAATAAACAAGGAGTATAAACTGTTTTATAGTAACTAGATAAAATTACACAGTATTTTACTCTGTGGAGAAAAATATGGATCTGTGCGTGGCAGTATTTCTCCCATCTTCCTCCCTGGCTGTGCGTTAACGTGACGACTCCACATAACTCAGCCCTGCCGAGTTGTCAGGGACACCTCTGAGCCCAGACACTCCGGTGTGTCCCATCACTGCCACCTCCAGGGCCACCACAGTGGGGGATACACATTTTTAAAAGAACTCTGGGATTATTCAGTGCCCCTCCCTTAACAGCCCAAAAACTTGGGGGAGATTTGGACCAGCAGTCACAGATTTAAGCCTGCATTTCACATCCTGCACTCAGAGGAGCTCTGGCCCAGCCCAGGATGTCCCAGCATCTCTTGGAGAAGGACAACAACAGCAGATCAGGAAAACTCACCAACTCCAGRAACAGCAAACTTAAAAGCTGATTATTTTCTCTAAAGGACCAAACCTTCTGCCCCCAACACCAACTGTTCTGCTCCAGCTTGCTGAGCCTCATCTCTGCGCTGCAAAGTGCTCTCTGGCAGATTTCCTGCCCCTGGCAAACTCCAAAATCTTCCACACAGGCAGGGAATTTTTGATTTCACAGCTACAGCGTTTCTCCCTTTGACCCTGAACTCACTCTAAGGACGTGCCAATATTTCAGAATCAAAACATCTTTATAGCATTTTATGCCCGTTCTGATGGCGACTCTGAGACTTGGGCTTTGCTGAGTAGAAGGATTTTCCAAACCTTTACATAGGGTTAAAATCCAACATTTTCCATCCCACCCTAGCAAACAGCTGTGCTAACAGAGACCACAGTAGCACCTGAGATGGAAAACTCAGTGCATTAAAATTTGTTAATTTTGACCAAACAGTCAGCAGCTGGCTTAKGTCAACCAAACCAAAACATGTGGAGCCACCACAAATTTCTGCAGAGCCACTTTCAAAGGATGAGGGAGAAGAGCCATCAGTGTCCTTACCTTTGAGGTCCATGCTGCCCCTCCTGGTGCTGGGTGACAGCTCTGGTGACAGCAGAGACTCTGGTTCCTTCTTCCTGGGAAGGAAGGCTGAGCTCCCCATCAGTGCCCTCAGCACACACACAGCTGCAAATCCARAGGGCACAGGAGGAAATCAAAGCATGCTTGGGGTCAGAAGGGACCTYAAAAATCATCCAGATCCAACCCCCCTGCCACAGGCAGGGGCATCAAAATGTGCAAATAAATGGCTTTGCTTTCCCTATCAGGCACCAAACCCCTGTTTCCTTTACAAGCAGAAATACAGAAGCACTTTGCTACTCAAATAAGGCAGATTTTCATCACAARATGTGAATTTTCATTCAGAGCTGAGCACATCCACCCCTTTGCACTGCCTCTGGTACCCACGTTGATACCAGTTCTGGTGGCATCAGAGCATCCTACTGCTTTGGATGAAAATGGAAGGTTTTGTGGTTTAATGGAAGG
>NW_026623833.1:42790-51340 GCF_030028575.1 Malurus melanocephalus | reverse complement strand
GATTTAATCTAAAAATTTCACCGTCTGGAGGTCTCGGCTGCTCCAGCAGGGGTAGTGACCACTGTGYAGGGCTGACCCATGGGATTCTGGAGTAGGACGTGGAGCTGGAGCAACGCTGCCGCAGCATCGCCCGTAGAGGGAGCTTCCTCAGGGAGCCGGGCAGGGCTGACACCTTTTCATCAAAAGGGTTGAGCTTTAAAAAAAAAAATAAATTCCCAGACAATATAAAGTATTGATTTTAAAGTTCTTGTGGGTTTGGAGTTGTTTTGTTGGGGTTTTTTTTTCCCCTGCCACTCATAGGAAAACAGGCAGCTCTGGGTTAAACCTATTGAAAATGGATGTATTGTGAGAGGGGGGGAAAGGGAATGGGGAAAGAAACGCCTTGCCCAGCATTGGGTATTTGCAATTGGATTGAATCAAGCAAATGGTCACTTTTCCATTTTGCTTTGTTATAATGAAGAAGGGAAGAGCACTAATATTTTAGCGAAAATAAGATTCTGCAGTCTGCGAGCCAGCGCTCACATGCTAAACAGCTTTTCAGACCTACTGGATTCCACTCTGAGCTTGAAATGTGAAGCCCCACGGCTGTTTTTCTACACATTTTTAGTTTAATTTCCTCGCCGACAGGCTCCCAGGCTCCAGTTACTTCTCTGCGATTTCCCCCCTAGCCGTCGGGCACAGCCACAGGATTCCCGCAGTTTCTGAGCCGGTGGAGGAGAATCCTTTGAGTTCTATCTGCGGACAGCCCCGATAGCATCCCGGTGAACGATTCCCGCGGGGAACGCTCGGATTTTACCCGCTGTGAAGGCACCGGAGTGCCAGGAAGAGGGAAAGCATTTCCTCGGAGAGTTGGTGACACTCAGGTGGCCGGGCAGCACGATTACGGGAGGGAATTACAGATTATCCCTGGTTTATAGCTCCCTGATAGCGGGGAGGGGGAGAAGGGCARTCAAAACACCATCAGATCGTTTGTTGTGCTGTTCGAACTTCTGGGCGAGGCGAGAGATAAGMGCAGCTCCACCCCACAGCTGCATTTGATCTGTCGGGCTTTGAAATTAAATATTGTCCCTGCAGCAGGCGTGGGAGCCGTGTCCTGGTGGAAAGTGCTGCTCCAGGCTCTCCCAAAGTGCGGGGCTTGGGGCTCCCTCCACTCAGCACATTGAGAGTGAAAATCCTGAGAAGTGGCTGAGAGCTCTCTGGGCCAGATTTTAGATTTTTTTTCCTGGATTTTTTTGATTTTTGTGGATTCTGCTCACCTACATAGAAGCAGCATCTTTTCACCTGTACCTGCCAGACCAAACCTCCCACTAAGCTCATGTCTAAAAGCCCCAAACCAACACTGCTCCAGTCACACCTTTTTTTTCCCCCAGACCCTGTCTCCTATTTATTTAATTTACCTGCTAGTCTGGTCCTCCAGCTCAGCTARGCTCCTGTTATCTGCAAACAGCTGCAGCCATGTTCCACCATCCTGGGTCAGTAATGGAGCATCACCAGATACCTGTGCAAGTCCAAACTGGAATTTCTGGTCACTTTTTCAGCCTCTGGCATTCATCTGGGTGATTCTCCCACAGCTGTGAGAGCACCCTGCCAACCATGTGGCAAACCCAGGATGCTCAGATGCTTGCCTTCTCTCCTGGGACCTGCTGCTGACAATCACAGAATGGTTTGGGTTGGAAGGGAGCTGAAAGAGAACCCCATTCCAACCCTCCTGCCATAACAGGGACACCTTCCACTATCCCAGGTTGCTCAGAGCCCCATCCAACCTGGCCTTGGACACTGCCAGGGATGGGGCAGCCACAGCTTCTTTGGACAAAGGTGAGGAGACCCCTCTGGGCTGACACAATTTCCCTTGAAGCCACCTGTGTTACCTGTTCTCRCAGCCTCATTTTCTCCTAGGTTTTCACAAGTTTGACTACAGGGCCCAGCACTTTTCTAGGAACTGCAGTCTGAAATCTTCACAATTATCCTTTGCCTACTTTTCTGCCTCTCCAAAGATGAGTATATTTTCCCCTAGCACTTAATTAGGATCGCAGCCGACCTTCTTGGGGGAAAACAAATGTGATGCTGCTTCTTTGGCATCATCTGCTGAGTGCTTCCCCTATCCCCAAACACCAACCCAACACCTCTGTGGTCCTCCAGCAACTGCTGAGGTGCTGCTARAGCAATGTCTCGTTACACTTGATGTCCCCTGCTAATTGCATCTCACCATGTGCCTTGGCTTCTCTGATCTCATCTCTGCRTGTGCACGCTGCACTCCTCTACTTGATCTTCATGGCCTGACCTACTTTCCACTTTTCCCAGCTTGCTTTCTCAGGTCTGAGCTCTTTCCCTGTGCCTCCTTTCTCCTGTGGCACCGTGCTCTGAACTGTGCCCACAACAAGTTGTGGCTGGCTCTTTTCTCATTAACAGGCYTTCCCCCTTCAAGATCAGCTTCCCTGGGGATGATGGGCAGTGCTGGAGTCCAGGAACCACTGCATGGATCCAGAGCTCCCCTTCCTCCCTCCTGCCCTTCCACAYCAGTTCAGTCATTTCCCAACAGCTYCAACAGGACCCCTTCCACATCCCCAGCCAGCTTCTACCACCGGAAAGAACCATCTTTTACCATCAGGAAAAGGCTCTTCCCTGTTCTCCCAGTGATGGAGGTGGTCACCCACACAGCCCCAAGGCTCTTCTTTCCCCAGGAACAGATACCCCACGTTAACCCAATGATGCTCCCAGCTGCTCACTAAAGCCTCCTTCACCTGGTGTGCTGGAGACCCACCCGTGTTTGCCTTTTATCCACCAGCTGGAGACCTCTAGCATCTCTAATCCCTCCATTTCCTGTCCTTCCATGCAAACAGATGCACCCTTGACATGGAAAACTCCCCTTCTCCCTGCTGTCTTCCCTGCCCCTTTGKTGCTGCAATTCCAGAAACAACCTCTCCCCCTGATTGAATCCCATGGCTTTGTTGCCATCCCAAGCCCCCCAGCTCCCCCCACTCCTCTCCCATTCATCTTCCATTCAGCTCCTGGGCACAACAGCCTCCTCTGCTCTTTCTTGGCCCTGCTTTGATCTCGCTGTGAATAGCAGAGGTCAAGCTAGACCACCACGTTTCTTTTCTCCATCCGCACAGCCCGTGACTCCATTGGGGATGCCCAGCTCACTGGACGGCGCTTCCAGCAGCGGGTCAGGGCTGGTGCTCCCCAGCGGGGCGGCTCTGTAGGGGAACACCAGCCCCGGCCCTAATGGGGCCCTGGCACTCAGCGCTTTCTCTCCGCCTCAGCAGCACGATTCAAAGCCCATTGAGGGCCGGAGAAAGGCTCCCATTAGCTTCTGCAGGCTCCCAGTCGGGGTCGTGAACCCCAAAGGAGGGGATTTTCTACACTGAGGCCGCAGGATCAGGTCGGTGCCTGCTGGGTCCTCTGAAACAGCTCCAGGCTGAGTCAAAAAACCAGGCTAGGGAGTTCTGCTCTGCCCTGTCTGCGCTCCACAAAAGAAATCCTCGCTAACCCCACCAGCAGCAGTGTCTCAGCCAAGAGGCAGGAAACAGGGAAAGCAGAATTACCTTGGTTTAAATCCTCTCAGCTTCTCACACCAAAAAGATTCACCTTCCGAGACAGGATCCTGATAGCACTCGGAGCTGAATCCCCTGCCTGAAGTGTATGAGGTTTAATTACTGCAGCTTTGTTAAATCAGCTCAGCTAAGCCCCTGTGTAATTGCTTTCTTCTGGGCCCAGCAGTGGTTTATTTGAGGACAGCTCAGGCTGATTTTCAGACTGCTTGAAGCTGCTCCTGTGCTCTTTATATCCCCTCGTTTCAATCAGGTTAAACACTCACCTCTTGAGAAAGCATCTTGAAAGAGGCCAGGCCTCAGCCTTTGCTCTGCTTTGTGCTGGGATGAGACAAAATGCTTATTTTTCGCTTTAAATACATGAAATAGTGGGTACTGTGAAATACTCAATGGCACCCAGAGCTGTTGGCTTGCGGTACCATCAGCCCCAGGGAGGACGCATAAAAAATCATCCCCAAAAAAAAGGGAAATGTCACCTGCTGATGTGACCGTGGCTGCTGGCCRTGGAGCCCACAGGAGCCACATCCCCAATCCCGCTGTGCTTCCCACCGCCCTCGTCTGGTTGGAGAGAAATTTGGGACACGTGGCGYTCCTTCCCTCCATCCCTGCATCCCTGCATCCCACGGTTGCCACGGTTACGGGCGAGCCGGTGCGCGGGGCAGGGCGGGAGGGGACGGTGGACAGGACCTGGGACGCCGGGGCTGTAGGGGAAATGGCTTTTTTTGGGGAGAGAGGAAAGGAGGAACGTCCCCCGCTCCTCGGCAGCCCCGCAGAGCCGACCCGCTGCCGGCGCCTTGGAAATTTGCATGGAGCTGACAAGATGACAAGGTGCAAATACGCCAGGCTGCTCGGGAGTAATTTTTACGGCAGCTCTGCCTTGTGCACGTTTTTATTGCAAAGAGGGTAATCGGGCCTCTTCATTATTGAAAACATATTTACTACCCCTCGGCCGCTCTCTCCCATTTTTGCCAGCCCCTTCCTTCCCCCCTTAAGTACCCTGTCCTCCACGAGATATGATCTCATAAATTTACAGTGTACTTGCTGTCTGCAAAGTGGATGTTCAGTTTCATTTTTATTGGACTTTATGATACGGGCGGATTGCATTTTATTTGCCGCTCCGCTACCAGAAGGCCCGGAACGGTCGGGAAGGGCCGGGTGCAGCGGGGATTTGGGCTGGGAGAAGGGCTGTGAGGTGGGCTCAGCAGAGCAGGGATGAGCTGCCAGAGGGGGATATWTGGCCTGCAAGCAGCAGGGCTGCAGGAGAAGGTGGAATCAKAGAATTTCAGAACGCTTTGGGTWGGAAGGGACCTTTAAAGGTCACCTAGTCCAGCCCCCCCGCCACGGGCACTGATTCCAACTAGATCGGGTATTGCTTTGGCAGAAGATGCCTTCCTCCTCTGCTGGAGGAGATGCTGCTCCATGCACCCCGTGGCCCTCCCAGCTCCTCCTGAGAGAGGCTGGAATCGATGCAGGAGCGCGTCTCTCCCCGGCAGCCGGCGTGATTGACACGGGGAGCGCAGCAGGAGCGCACAGCAGCAGCTTCTTATCGCTCACCACACTTTCTGTGGCTGGCACCCTTTCCAAAAACGCCTTTCCCCAGGCTTTCTCAGGCTAGACAGGCTCTCCAAACCCACCTGGCCAGCACTGCCCTTAGTGTGACACRAATGGACCTTAACAAAATTGCCTGAAGCCGCAGGGAGCGGCAGTGCCATGCGTGACACCAGGGAGGTGGGAATTTATGGAAACACCTCCCACAGCCTGTGCCACGCTCCAGACTCGCCCCACTGTCACTGTGAGCAGAGCACAGCCTCATCCCCTAAATCCAAACCCCTTGGAGTTAATTCTGCTTGCTGCCTGGCACTCAGGCAAACCCCCCTGCCACCGAGGGATCAGCTCTGGACTGACCACCGAGCTGGCCCCRCTGTGATCAATCCCTGGTTCATTTTTAAAACTCTCTCTGAGGGAATTTTTACCCTCTCGGTATTGGGTGGGTGGGCTGGCACCTCATCTCTCCACAGAGCCACCTCCTTCTTAAGGGAAAAGGGCTCTGCAGGCCCTTCAGCAGCCACCCAACCAACAACTGGCTTTGTATCCACCTCATCTCAGCRCAGCACAGGGGCAATAATCAACTTGTACCGTTTCAGCCTGAAAAAAGGGAAGAATGTTGTTTTTTTCCCTTTTCCAAGGTAAYGGGGAGAGGCCAAGCAAAGCACCGCAAAGCAACATAAATGATTTAGCACCCAACGATTTTGCCAGGGAAACGCTAAAGACGGAGTCTAATCCTTTCATCTAACCCTGGTCCTTCTAAAAGCTTTAAGCTAGGAGTTGACTCAGCATGTCAGTGCCAAAAAGATCCATTGACCTCGAGTTCAGTGCTGAGAAATTGAGAAATGTTCTTTTTAATGTCTATTCAATAAATACAGCATCACCCTCTCCGTGGGCTAAGCAATCCACTTCAAATCCATTACGGCACGTTCTCACAGACTGACAAGTTGTCCTGAGACAATAGTGGCTGCCAGATGAGGTTAACCCTTGCTGAGGGGGTGTAAATCTTTGTAGCCACAAGCCTTTTGCTCTCAGAAGTCCTTGAGAAGAGGGGAGGGGGGTATCTGAATTGATGAGGAGCGGCTGCTGCATGTGCTCCTCGCCGGACCGAGGTGAATCTGCGTCGGTAAAAAAATAYGCCCAGTCAACACAGCAGCCATGGAACATCTCGATGGGAAGGAGGGCAGTGCTGCTGCCCTTTGGTCCCTGCTGCACTGCTGATGGTCCCAGGCATGATCCCACTTCTGTCTGGTCATCACAGCTCGAAACATTGGCAGCGATRCTGCTGGACCACGGTTTTCTCGGGAGACACCCCACCATGGTGCCACCGTCACTTGTGCTGCTCTGCCAACAGCCAAAAGTGACCCTGGAGCTCCCASAGATTGGGGAAATTTGGAGCTGGCTTGGAGACCTTTGGCACAGGCACACTGAGAGCATGGGCTCCCTCAGGGTCACCCCCTGGGCTGTGTGCCCGTGATCTAGGATTTATTTATTTAATTAATTAATTAATTCTAGCACTGGGATTAAATAGGAAACCACCTCGAGTTATGCCAGGGTAGGTTTAGATTGGGTATTTTAGGATAAAGWTCTTCACTGAAAGCCTGGTTAAAGATTGGGAYAGGCTGCCCAGGGAAGTGGTGGATTCACCATCCTTGGTGGTGATGAGAAAACTCACAGAGGTGTTTAGGGACCTGGTTTAGTGGTGGGCTTGGCAGCTTTAGGTTGGATTCAATGATTTTAGATGTCTTTTCCAGCCTAAATGATTCTGTGAAATAACATGGTTAAGTAGAATAACAGCACAATCCACAGAGCAGCTCAGCCAGGTCCAGCAACTCCTGGCAGTGGGCTGTAGCCTCTGCTTCCCAAAAAGTGCCCCTTAATGGAGTGGCTTTCCCAGGGATAGAATATTGGACTGGGTTTTCTGTCCATGGGCGTATCCACGCAAGGAGTGACAGCAGGGTGACACCACTTTACCCACCACCCCATTTCTGTGACCCTGTCGAGGGCACCAGACCCAGGATGTGTTTTTCACTGCCTCCTGCTTCCCAAGGGCCCCAGCTGGGGCAAAGATGAGGAGAGGGCAGTCCCTGCAGACCTCCGTGCTGATGGGATATCCTGGACTCTGCAGCTTCCAGCAGCAAGWCATTAATGAAAATTATCACCTTAGYAATGGTAATMATGCAATAATTTCGAAAGGTAAGGCTGTGGGAGCGCAGTCAATCTGCAGGAAATGGGAGCAGAGGCAGCGGGGCAGCCCTATGGCTTTGGATCTATATCCAGTTATGGGYATTTCACAATTCCCCCTTCATCCTGGCCCTGGTTCCAAGCTGCTGAGCCAAAGCTCAGTGAGTCCCAGCCAGGCTGGGGGCTGTGACAGTTTTGGGGGGACAATGGGGCACTGCAGCAGCCACCCAGCCTTTGCAGGGGTGGAGGAGGTGGCAGGAGCAGGTGTTTGAGGCTCTCTGCTGACTCAAGGATGCCATCCTGCATCGTGTTTATCTGGGTCACATTTACAAGTTCTCTTTTAGGTTTTGGAGGCTGGGAGTTTCTATTTTTTCCCCTCTCTCTCTCTCCCCGTGTTTGGATGTGACAACTGAAGGCAGCTTTGCTGGGATCTGCAGCGGACAGAGGGCCGTGGGTCGTGCTGGTTAATTACTGTTTGCTGGTTAATTGCTGTTTGCTGCTTTACTGGATCGTGTTGATCTTCCATCAGACTGCAAAACCTTCTGTGCAGCATTCCTTGCTCATAGAGCATCTAATATACACAACTGTTAAAAATCAGCAAAAGGTGTTTGTTTATAGAAATAAAGCTTATATAGGGACTGCACCCAGAGGTTAAAGGGTGCACAGGCACGAAATAACACCTGGATGTTATTCCAACCTCCCTGAATTGAATTAAATTTCAAATTTCATGATTTCTTGGGGAAGAGGAGGTACACTGGAGGCTTTTGTACAGGTGGGGCTGGTTACACTGGGAGCAGCATCCCACTGAGGGACTTTTGGCACAGTTGAATGCTTAGATTCTGTCAATAAGGGTTTCTACACCAGTAAATTCTGCTCAGCACTCTTCTCCAGCATTACTTCAGAAGCATTTAAGGCTATGCCTGAGGAAAWAGGCCTTCTTCTTCCACAGGCATAGCCTTGGATACTTTGAAAGAGCCAAAATCCCTCGTGTAGGAGAGCAGCACACACAGTGAATGCTGCCCCAGCAGTGTCACTCCTGTCCACATCACACCAGAACTGCTCCAGCAATTACACCCATATCACACCCTCATCACTGTAATCTGGTTGGATGCTCTGGCCCTGACTTTTTTTGGCCCTCCAGGCACTCTGTGGGGAGTACTAAAAAAAACACACCCTCATCACTGTAATCTGGTTGGATGCTCTGGCCCTGACTTTTTTTGGCCCTCCAGGCACTCTGTGGGGAGTACTAAAAAAAACAAAACAAAAAAAA
>NW_026623833.1:27134-42724 GCF_030028575.1 Malurus melanocephalus | reverse complement strand
AAACAAAAAAAAAAAGCACAGCCACCATGTAGGGATGATGAAAAAAAAAAAAAAACAAACAAAAAAAAAAAGCACAGCCACCATGTAGGGATGATGCTTTGAGATGGGCTTTGAGAYTGATCCCAAATCTCTCTTAAAAATACATAAATGTCCTGGGGGCAAAGACCACCATCCTCAGAGGCACTGCTGGCAGAAAGACCAACCCTGAGCAGCAATATTTCAGTCCTTCCCTTTCCCTCTGCTGCCAAACAGGCCACATGGCAGAGATGCTAACGCACCAATTTCCCTCCCAAATGTTTTAAATTCTCCGTGTGCGCAGCAATGCACCAAATGCATGATCAACAGTGAGGGTCCCTGGGACTGYCAGAGAGCCTGGGTCCTGCAACACCAGCACAGCCAGAAGACACGTGAAGGGTGCTTCGAGCACCCTCCCAGCCTCACCAGCCAAGGAGATCTCCAGGAGAGACTCCCTGAAAGGCAGGAAGACTTCAGCTCATTCCTGACTGAATTTCCCTGGGAGAGACAAAACAGAAAAATTCAGTACTGGGCACGGCCCATTTGTTTGGAGGGAGTTTGGTCACCAAAACTCCCTGCTCAGGTCACCAGCAGCAGGCAGGATTTTGGTGCTCCATAAACCCACCCACTGGGCCACCTTCTGCTGAGGAGGGACAGGATTTCTGTCCTGCATGGGGACAGGGGACAGCACTGCGGTGGTGGAAGAGGGACCATCTCCATGATGACGCCGAGATGTGGAGAAGGACTGGGATGGCAGCACCCAGCACATCCATCCCTGCTGCCACCCCGACCCACACACCCCACAGCAGCTGCCTGGCCATGGATCTCATTTTTCAGGAGCCAGGCTTTAGGATTTTCCTCCAAGACATTGCTGACACCGCTAATTACKGGCCGGGCTGGCAGCGGCCTGTGCACCACAAGGATTCCTTGATTGCTTTTTTGGGGAGGGACGGGAGCTTTCCTTCTCTCTTTGTCTCCCCGGTGAAGGATGTGCTCTCGGGCTGAAGTCCTGACAATCCAAGCTGCTGAAATGAATCCTCTTCAGTCTATTTACTTGATATTTACCAAAGTCTGCGATCAACAAGAAAACACATCTCAGCAGCTCACTTGGCAAGAGAACGAATTGAGGCAGCACTGCAGCTGTCATATTTATTTCAGTGGCAAAGCAGGTCAGGAAAATTGATAAAATTAATCATACAAACTAGCAAACACCGCGAGTGAAGGAGAGGGAGAAGGAAGGGGAGAGAATGAGAGTGAAGGAGTGTTTGCAGCACCAGGCTGCACCTGCTTTTATTTCTTTTAATGGATTTTTTTTTTTTATGCGATGTCACAGATAAAATTGGTGCAAGGTACAGTATTTTATAAGTAGGTTTGGGGAGGGGTGTGGAGATTACTACAAGCAGATGCCCATTACACCAGGGCTGAGCCCTGGCCACGGGGTTTGCAAGGAAATAGGAATTCAAGGACAGGAGCGATTTTTCACAGTCCCCACAGACCAGGTGGGGAGCTCCTTGAAAGCAGYACCAGAGCTGGGCTGAGGCATGGGCCAGAGCTCCAGGTGGCTCCTCAAGRTGCTCCCAAGCTTGTCCTTGGGGCCGTGTCCCTGTCACCTCTGCCAGCTGGGTGCGGATGTGCCCAGGGCTCGTGGCAGCTGCAGAAACCCTCCTCTCCCACTGACTCTGGGAAAATATTTGAGGAAGGTTTAAAGCATTGAGGTTCAAGCATCTAGCCACCCCCACTCCATTTAAAGAAAAAAAAAAAGAGTTTTTAGACCAAGATTTAAATTTAAAAACTTTCCATTACAGTGCATGAGAGCATTTCTAGGGTGCCACCAAATGGCATTTTGTTATTTCTACTCTTTAGTTTTCTGTCATAAAAATAGCATTCACAAAACTCAACCCAAATTCAAAAATAACATTGGTCCCTCTGAAACGCTTCCGTTTCTTCTCTCCAATTTTCTCTTCTCTTTCCTCCTCTCTTTTCTCATTGTCCCTCTCACAGACTAAGGATTCATTGAAAAATGTCTCTGCTCTAATTTTGAGTCCTTTTTTCTCCATCTCTCCATTCTCCTCTCCCACWCCTCTCCAGGCCCTCGCTGCACGTCCCCGTTCCTACCGTGAATTACTGTTCTCATTGCTCCAAGCGCATTAAAAGTGAAGCTAATTAACCAGCAGAACAATTTGCCTAACGACGTGGTGGATTCTCCATCACTTGCAGCCTTCAAGTCAAGCCCGAGCGTCCCTCTGGCAGAGCTTCAGCGGCGTGGGGGAATTTGGGGGCAGAGGTCTGGGAGCCAGGGGGGCTGCAGGACACACAGGGTCACCTCAGGGACTTTGGGACATGAAAWCGGGGGGAGGAGGATGTCCTCACACCTCTGTCCTCACCGGCCATGAGACTGCTGAGGTGACAATGGTGACAAGAGGGGTCTTTGCTGAGCTCTGGCTGAGGAGGGATGGCAAATCCAGGGGGAAGGTGACAAACTGGCCAGAGGCCACCAAAACACGGAGGCTGCCGTGGAAATGGCGAGATTTAACGAGCGTTTTAGGACAGAAATCCCTCCATAAGATCCTGCTGACAAGCCCTATTAAATATTCATTCTATAGACTGTGGAGACATCGTTACACACACACGTTCGGGTTCTCCACACCCCCGGCTCTGGTGTTTGTTTTGTGCAGCTCCAATGAGCTGAGGGGACCCCGAAGTGGGGGCTGATGCCAGCCCCCCATAGCCCAGCTGGGATCCTTAGGGGCAGGCATGGCTTGCAGGCAAAAACCCATCCTGGAAGCGCTGGTGCTGCCCTCAGGAGGGAGGCAAGAGGGTTTGGGAGGTGCTGGTGTTTGGGGAGTGTTGTTGTTCCTGTCGAAGAGCAGTGGCTGCAGGAACAGCCATGCCCTGGCAAGTCACCCTGGTCCCCAGGAGCCACGGTGTCACCGCTGACACCCCATGGGTATGAGAGTGCCTTGCCTCCCGCCCCTGCCCCACAAACCCTGAACAGCCACTCAGTCCCACCAGGGATCAAGGATGGGTCCTGTGGATACTCTGGGAGATGCCACCCACCTCAGCAGCCTCACCGGGCCGATGCCATCAATGCCACTGCCACACATCTCCTTGCCAGCTCAGAGCCACCTCTCCTGCCCCTTGGGAAAGCCCAAATCCACGGGAGACAGAGCTTGCACACATGCCTGTGTGAGTATAMATACACACAAACACATATATATGTATTTTTGCACACATTTCCAGTGATGGTACCCTTTTTTTTTCTACCCCCCAAACAATCCGTCCATAAATGTCACCGAAAATCCCAGTCTTCTTTTATTAAACCTGAAAAATGTGTATAAATGTAAATAACAAATGACTGATACAGGGAGAGGAACCAGAGCGTCTGCTGGCGTCACCCTCCCTCCCTCTCTCCCTCCCTCACGCTCTTTCCTCCTCGTGTAATTTGCATTAATAAAGAGGCTGTTCCTTRTCGGAATGTGTTTCATCCGGTTTAAAATCCCAGGGCGATCCACCAGGAACAGCTCTGGGAGAATCCGACTGTCAGAGCCGACAAGACAAATGAATCCCGGTGTCAGGAGCGTGTGGTTCAACGATGACAGATTGAGAAGAACTGTCCCCCTCTCGACAGGCGGGCTTCATTTTCAAATTAATAAATCTGAATAAAATATTTTCCCTTTCATTACGAGCCGAGCCCGGATGACAGTTCCCGTGACAGGAGGGAGTCGCGGTGTTGATGAGGAGACTTTGCATGAATTCCACCTGGGCTTCTTCGGCTTTATTTTTACCTGCAATTCCATCCCTGTTTACTTCTCTCTCCCCATCCCTCCTCCCCTCATCCTCTCTTCACGGTGCTCCCCCTTCCCTCCCTGCCTCCTCCTCTTCCTTCACCCACTCCCAGCCCCTCTCTCCCCTGTTTCCTCGCTCCTCCCTTGCCCGCTGTCCCCGGTGATTCAGGAGGAGAGCTCTGGACGTCACTGGTAGCTGTCTCACACCTCCAACATGYGGGAGATACACCGAGGTCTCAGGTTCTCCCTGCCTCAGAGCTGCTTGATTCCCACACGTGCTCAGGGTGCTTCGATCCCACTCCAACCCCACAGCCCCTAAAGAGAATCCCTCTGAGGTTTTGGTTCTCCTTACTCAGAGATGGGGTTTGGTTTGGGGCTGCTCTGTTGGGGTTGGCCCGGGGCATAGGCGGTTGGGTCACAAAGGGCTGTGAGTGTCCAGCAGCCTGGTCAGCTCCAGCTGAACCTCACAGCTCTCCCCATTGCCTGGACAGACCCACCACCTTGCTCCTGAGCATTTGAAAATGTGAGTTCATGGTAACCTTTCCCTGCGCAGCTGCCTCAGGTCTGTGAAGTCTCCCGAGCATCTTCCTTTGAGGCAGCGTCACACCAGCCGTGCTCACACGCTCTGTTTGCACAGCAGCACGACCCAAATTGCTGAGCTTTAGGGCAGGAGCACATTTCCCACCCGGGAAGGCCATCCCCAGGAATCCCCAGGGATCTGCAGCCTGCAGCAGCACGGGGAGGTCCCTCTGATCTGCCCCTCGGTAGCAGTCCCCACATTTTCTGAGACTGCCACAMTGCCCAAACAGGTCCTGGCTCCAGAATGTGCCTTTGGATGCTGAGGGCAGCAGCAGAGAGCCCCTGCAGCTGAGCACTCCAGACACTCAGCCTCCATTCTGCCTCTGGATTCCACTATGACCCATAAATAWCCCAAGGATGGATATCCCAAGGAGGGATTATTGAGATTATTAAATTATGCTCTTCATGCAACCCCTGCACAGCAAGTGCCAGCCTAGGCTGAGGGCTGAAGAGTCTTTCCATCCATGATGATTGTTCTGGTTTGGATAAACCTCCCATCGGTCTTTAGTTTGGACGGTTTCCTGGATCATCCCAACCAAGATATCGAGATGGAAAATTATGGAACCAATGGAACCAATCCATGGAAAATTACACAGCCCCAATATTTGGGCTGAGCTGGCAGTAGGATGGAGAGACAAGAAACAGGAGAGACTACAGGGGGAAGCAGAGCTTCTGAGCAGGCTTGGGAATTGCAGCGACTCCAGGGCGCATTACAGAGAAAGAAATGGAGGCACCGTCTGATTCTTTGCAAGCCCAATATCCCACTCCAAAGAAATTAGAAACATTCCAGCAGCTATAGCAGTGCCTGACAGTAAATTTGATTAACTTGCCCGTGGAGTTAATGATATAGAGGGCCGTGTGGATTTTGTTGTAAAGAACACAGAAAAGACAGATGAGAAAATGAGAAAACAAGAAAGTAAATTTAAGCAGCTGGAAGCTTTAACAACTGGCATGATAAATCCAATAAAGAACTGCTCGATAAAACCCAACCACTGGAAAACCAAACATGAGTTGGGGAGGGAGTGGCTRTGCTTGGGATTCACAACCAAAACAGCGGCACGATTCACTCATGGTGGGAAAACGCTCCCAGAGCACACGGCAGCGACGCTCCGGCCACAGCCATCCTACACTGAGCCAGCCAAAGCCAGGCACTCGCTGCCTATCCTTTTTCCACTCTTGTTCCAGGCTTTTTTTTGCAGTTCTCTGAGGACCAGGAGRAATCTGCTGCGGCTGACGAGAGCCTGAGGGGATTCACACCTCCCAAGCCAAACCGCGCTAACTCCGGAAGGCGGCGCAGCGTCACAGGCATGCTTGCCAACCAAATGCAGACCAGGTAGTGCCAAAAAAGCCTGAAGTAAAACCCAACATTTGGACATCCATATTCTTAAATCCTATCTTCTTTAAAATTTAATTCTGCTGAACCCTGCTGGAAGCCACAGCCAAGAGGAAAACCTCGAAGAGGATGACTGATGAGGACTCATCTCTTCCCATCTCAGCGGCAAGAGCTGTGGAGCAGCATCCCATAGCACCCTATTATCCCATGCAGAGGCAGATTTGGAGCATCACTGTATCCCAGTATTGCAGCAGAAACTTGCTGTCTGCAAACAGAAGGAATTTTGGCATCTTGTGTTGTCCCTCCAGGTAGCTGTGCCACAGAATTCCAGAGGTGAAGCCACCGCTGCCATCCTGGTCCCACTGCAGCTCTGCACTCGAGCAGGGGRAAGGCAGAGACACCCTGTCAGTGGATCTAGGGACCAGGAGAGCAGGGAAACAGGGACCACAGCCACCCAAAGAGCACCAGATGCAGCTGGCAACCCTCCAGCTGCTGTTTGCTCTGGCACAGCTTCCCCAGAGCTCAGGGGRTGTTGACCCAGGCTGGAATTTGGTGCTGACCAACACCTGCAGTACTGCACCACCTGCATCCAGCTTTGAGGGGTCACAGGCAACCATGAGGTGTTTGTTGCAAGCATCAACAGAGAGCAACAGCTCCAGCTGATCTCCCCACATTCCCTAAACGAGCAAAGACAGAGATGAAACGTAGCTCCCCAGAGTCTTGAATTGCTGCTATAGCCCTCATTCCCAAGAATGGCCCYCAAATTCCACTTCAAATTTGGAATTGCATTCCCAAAAGGCATCATCATGAACTGCAGACCTGCTGTAGCTTGGAGGGGGTGCAAACCTCAGACAACAGTGCCTTAGTGAACAAAAAAACTCTGAGTATATAATTACAAGAAAGTATAAATATAAAATACAAGAAAGCCAGTTCACAAAAAGCTAAAGCCATAAAAAAGAGGGGAAAAAAAAGAAAACAAGAAAAAAAGAAAAAAAAGAAACCCCAAGCTATACCCATTACTATACATTGTATGCAAATAAAAACGAATTATTAGTTGTTTAAATTCTTATAAAATACAACACTTCTTTATAATAAACAACTTTGCAGTCAAAAAGCCCCAAAACAGAATCCTGGTCTCAATCACTAAGAGCAGCTGGGGGCTTTCAGGGCTCTCCAGCCACATTTGGKGACCAAGGAGAGCGAAGCATCCCTTTGGAGCCTTCTCCTGCATCTCCTGCCACTTTCCTCTAGCTCAGCTGACTGCAAGACCAAGTGGCTGGAAATGTGCAGAGTGCTCTGAATTGAGCTGTAAAGAATGAGGGTGAAGTTTTAAGCTGCTAGATTCATGGCTGGGATTTTTATACACACATAAAATATGAATCTCAGTTGTATACAAAGCTGAGCCCATCGTGCCAAAAGGATCCCAGTCAAGCAGGCCTGTAAAATGAAATCCTCTTGGACTAATTTAAGGAGACCTGAGCAGTATAAATTCTGGCCTGCTCAAATGCAGGAAATAAAAAAAAAAAATCTGACTTGAATACAGGCTTCGCTCTCACTGCGCTTGGCAGCGCCAGCACGGGAACAACGGGAACAACAAAACAGAGYGAGAAATTAGCTCTGGGCTTGTGAAAAACACTGTTCCAGGACCCCATTTATACCAGTCTGGTGGGCCTAATGAAACCCTCTTGGGTGAAAATTTAATGCAGAGATAAACTTCCCAATAAATGAGSGGTGTTTTGTGGTGACTTTTCTGACCTGCACAGGCACTTCCACTATGCGTGGAGAAAACACTCATGAAGATGGTCCTTACAAAACAAAATATCAACTTGTCTGCCTGCGAGTGAATCTTGACTTGTACACCTTTGTCTCCTTGCAGTTCCTCTGGTCCTAGAGGCTGGGAAGGACTTTCTTGCCCTGCTCCTGCTGAGGAGTGTGGCTGGAGGGWGTCCACAGAGCTGGAGGAGCCTGCTCTGAGCGCGGCCACCACGGGTCAGGTGCATCAGACACTTTATGGCCAGCCCTGGGGGAGCCCATGGGTCAGCCAGGCRGGATGAGGAGTGAGTGAAATAAAGCATCCACAGCCCCTTTTCTTTTCTCTGGGCACTGGGGCGAGAGGAGCTGAAGTGACCTTGCTCAAGGTCAGAGAAGAAGCCTGAGGTCTGGGAAATGCACCCAGATTTCCCTGCGAGGGCCGGAGATAACATCACCCTCGCCAGCAAAATAAGAAGCCAGATAAAAAAACATCTAATTACAGGCCTAGAAATGCCTCAGCTGAAAACACAGCCTCTCCCCCGTGGAGAATGTGTGTGGCTGCTTTTTGGAAGGCAGGGAGGAGGAGCAGCACTCACTTGCCYGGGATTATCCGCCAGCTCTCAGGGACCAGAGCACATTTGCTCAGGCGYGTGCCACCAGACATGGCAGCTCCTTCCTGAGCAAAACAGCCTGGGGACAGCTTGGGTGAGCTGTGCTGCCATTGCTGGTGGCCCTCAGCTCCTCTGGGGTTCAAATCGCCTCGTCTCAGCATCCTCACCTCCTCTCCTGCCTCCTTCTCTCCCTCCTGTGCTCAGTGTCCCCTCCCTGTGCCAGCTCCACCTCCCTGAGCCACGGAGCCCTGAAGCCACTGGGAACACTGGGGAGCCCCTCAGTAGCTGATCAAAGGCATGAGACATCCAGCCAAGCTGTACAATAAATGCGGGGGACATCCTCCTGTGGCAGGATGATACGGTAGCAAGTTTTCCGAGGCTATTTTTCTAAGCTTTTCCCGTTAAAAATAAAATAAATATAAAACCAAAGCCAAAAAAAAAAAAACCACCCAAAAATTAAAAAACCAACAAAAACCAAAGCCAAGCACTAGCCAGGAAAAACCTCCCTAATGAATGCATCAGCTCCAGCTCTGAAGCTGAAGGCGACTTCCAGCCCAGCCCATCTTTGCTCCTCAGGGCCTTGGAGAAAGATCTCCTCTTGGGCAGCCAAGTAGCAATTGGGTCACAGTGCAGGATTATCTGCTGGTAACAAGCCGCAAATGTGCTCTGGGACCAGTGATTCATTAATGCAGTTCATGGTGACATATGAACCAGAACCCGAGGGAGCCTTTATTTCTGCCCTCTCTATCCATTCCGGCGAAAGGCGGGGAAGAAGGCTCCGGCCCCGCGCCGATTTCCAGCGCGGATCAAATTAGCGCTGCCCTACAAGCGGGGTAACTAATCGAGGGCGGCGGGGAGAAGGTGTGCTGTGGAGAGCAGCAAAGCCCTGCGTTTCTGAGTCACGCTGCAACACAAATCCTCGCTGCTCGCAGCGGCTGGGAGCAGCGAGGGCTGCAGAGCAGGAGGCCGT
Organism: Malurus melanocephalus; assembly: GCF_030028575.1. Classification (NCBI taxonomy): domain Eukaryota; kingdom Metazoa; phylum Chordata; class Aves; order Passeriformes; family Maluridae; genus Malurus; species Malurus melanocephalus. The sequence goes on along the minus strand of NW_026623833.1, from coordinate 33,679 downwards.
GCTGCAGGGAAGCTGTGCTGGGGCATCGTGGCCATCCCTCCATCCCTCCATCCCTCCATCCCTCCATCCCTCCATCCCTCCATCCCTCCATCCCAACACAGGTCTGTTCCCTCCTTCCCCGAGCCCCTCTGTGCAGACCACAGCAATCCTTGGGGCAGTGAGTTCACCCCAGGCACTGCCCACCACGCAGATGAAAGGAGCAGTGCCCAAATCCAGGGAAAACGGTGCCTGTGGACATCAGCGCAGCCTTCACCGATTTAACGGTCCCGGAGGAGGCTTTAAATATTTTATTTCCTSACTTTTATGCAATTTGATTCTTAACCACGATGCTTCATTGACTTCTTTTAATCTTATTTTTCCCCTCCTCGCTGCCTGGGTTATCAGAGCAGCGGGGTGGGCTCACAGCTGGCCAGACCCAGCCCCACCTCACCAAAATCCATGGGGGATGGCATACTGGACAGTGATCCAGGATCCAGGCTCCCCCCACCCTGGTGCTGTCCTTTCCAAGGTGGAATCTGCAGAGGGTAAAAGCTGCCAGCACCTCTCCATCCTCCCCTGGTGTGGCAGAGGCTGCTCTCCCATTGCATGGTGTCACCCTAAATAAAGCTGCAGAGGCAGATGGGGCACCCAGGAGGAGGAGGAGGATGGCACCACGGGGCTGAAGCACACAGCTCCTCCACCCCGAGTGACCAGGGCAGGACGCACATCCTATCAATACCATGGAAAGGTTAATGGGATCGTCTCCTTCCGCCTCGATCACAGTAAACGTGGGATTTATAGCCATGCTAAAATACTGACCTCTATCCGTTTTATGCTGATCATTAACTAAGATTATCTCACGCCAGAGATTTGCTACACCAAAGAGCATTGACATCACTAACTGCTATTAAGTGTATTATACTTAAACCCCATAAAGGGGACCAAAAAATCCCATTGTCAGCAGCGCAGGGAGAAAGGCACACGACCAGGCACGCTCTGGTTATATATTTAAAATAAATAAAAAAAGGAGTTGCCTGCAGCTTTCTGTGTGTGCCTGGCATTTTGTGGCTGCAATATTGAGAAAAATCCCTGTAAATGTTTTCAGACTCGGGAAGACGCCCAGATGAGTGCCCTGGAGCTAAAAGACCACGGTGGGAAGGGTTCACTCTGCATGAGGCTCCCCAGAGSCTCATTGCAAATAGGTGCCAGAGCATGGGGCACATGGAGCCGTGGGTGAAGGCCCCTGGTGTCCCCAGATGGCTCGGGCTGTCCCTCCACAGCCCCTCACCCACCCTGGCTCGGCTCACCGCCCTCCTCGGCTCTCCCAGTGCCGGGGCTGTTTCTGGGCAGTGGCATATTTGTTGACTTGCTCTTTTGGTGACATCTTCTTTTAATAAGGAAATCTGTCTCTTAGCAGCTTCTTGCCTAAGGCTGTGCTTAGCTAAAGTGTAAAATGTCAAACTTTAGCAAGGATGACAATAACCCTGCTGGGCGAAGAAGAGCCAACCACTATATTATTAGCTACTCGAGGGAGAGGGGAGGGATATTGACCCGTTCCATGGAGGAAAAGCACTAAAATCCACCAATCTACCCCCACCCACACCCACCCCACATGGAGACCAGCCTCAAATCTGCTTGCCCGTGATCTTTCCAGCAGCCAAAGCTCGTAACCAAAGCCGAACAGCAAACAGCGAGCCCTGTCTGTTTGGTCAAATACATGTACATAAGAAACTGTAGTAGGTCAGAGCRTCTTGGATGTGCCATTTCCTCGCCCAAAATTCCCCAGAGGCAGATACGGTTTAGGAAGGGAGAGGATTCTTGTTGTGAACATCTGAGACTGGAAAATGTTCACCATGACACCCTACTCTTCCACCTGTGGGCTGTACCGGGACAGCAGTGACTRGCTTTGAGAATATTCATCACTTTTGGATCCAAATCTGGGTTCCAGCTCTGCAAGAGYCAATCTGCTCCTGGCTCTGGGCAGGAATGCAGCCTCCAGATGCACAGAGGTGCTGCAAGGAAAGGGGTGAAGTTTWCATTACTCCAGCATGTCACAGATCCTGTTCCAAMCCCCTGCCACAGGCAGGGACACMTCCCACTATCCCAGGTTGCTCAGAGCYSCATCCAACCTGGCCTTGGACATTTCCAGGGWTGRGGCAAGCCACAGCTTCTCTAGGAAGCTGTGTCAGRGCCCCACCACCCTCACAATCAAGAATTTCTGCCATATATCTGACCTAAATTTTCCCTCTTWCTATTTGAATCCATTACTCCTTGTCCTATCTTATAGTATATCCTTTTTAAAATATTGTTTTCGAGAAACAAACAGAAAAGACAAACCCTACATGGCACCAGAGCATCATCATCATCACCTGCATCCCCTCCCCAGGCAGATATGGCACCCTCGGTTGTATTTCAGGCTTGGGCTGGAATGTGACCACAAGCCAGCAGGAGCACAAGGGTCCTATCCAAGGCATCAAATTCTACAAATTGAGGTGCAGCAGAGCTCCAGGGCCCGCTGGAGCCAATGGCACAGGGTTTTCCCAGCTTCTCCTCCATTCTTTTGGCATCTCAGCAGTCTCTGGGAGAGGAAGCAATCAAGCAATCTATTCCCTCCCTCCTCTTCTCCAGCTCAGGACAGAGGTGACTCAGGGGACAGACTACATGGCTCTTTGGCAGAGGCAGCACTTGTGACTCTCACCTCCACTTCCCAAAAATGACCCTCACAACCCTCTGCATTGCATAACAGTCCCAAAGAGTAAAAAAAAAAAATTTATATATATATATATATATTTGTGTGTGTGGTGCACTCACGGGTGTGTTGTGTTTTCCCAGCTAACACATGTCAGGATCTGTTTGAGCCTTGCTTTATGCTCAAATGTCACCCTGCCAGAATTCATTACATCCCATTTATTAATTAATTAAAATATATTTATACAGAACAGGCTTTATGAGACAGAGATAAAAATAACGTTTTGAGAGCTGTCCCCTGGACGGAGCGGGTGCTCTCTGATGGCAGCAGCAAGGACAGTAGCCACAGCCTTCCCTGTCAAGTGCTGACTCGCAGGGAATTGATGATATGGAAATTCAGTAATTAAAGCTGGGGAAAAAAAAAAAAAAAAATCAGAGGCAGGCTCCGGAGCTGGTGCTGGCCATGTGGCAGCTCCACAGCCCCATCCTCTCCTTGCCGTTGGGTGGAGGGATTGTGGCACCTCCTCCTTACACAGGGACAGGCAGAGGTGGCTCTGACACCTGTGTCACCCACCTTACACCCCAGGGCTGTGCAAAGTGGGGGGAAGCACCAGCTCCAGCATCCCCCTCCTCTCTGCCCACCAGGGACCACAGCAGCTCTGCTGTCCCTCCCCACTGATTGCCCCAAGGTTGGAGGAGGGCACTGGCAGCCAGAGGAGGTGACAGGCTGGCCAGTGAGCTGGGGACATTTGGCGATGGCTCACTTSGCCGTGCTTGGTATGGGGGAAAAAATCTGTCTTCCCTGACTGGAAGTGGCAAACGCAGCACTTCTCCCTTGCCCTTAGGGGCCACAAACTGCCCATAAGGTGCCACAACCTCACATTCAGTGGCACCAGAATGGAAAGCGACGGACAGGTGAGCACTGGGAAAAGAGAAGAGGAGAGAGGGGAAGAGGGAGCTCAGGGTCAGGGAGGTGATGGGTGGAGGGGACTGACCTGACACAGCCCCTTCCCCAGGGCCAGGGAAGCACGGCTGGGTGAGCCTGGCCCCGGCCCCTCGGCCGCATGCACCGTGGCTCTGTGATCCCTGTGACAGAGCAGCAGTGACATTTCCACTCAAAACTCTGCCTGACCTTTCCCTGTGAGCCTCTTGTGCTTCACTCGTTCTGGCATCTCCTGCCTGCCGCCCCCCCAGAGCACCTTGCCCTCACCCTGAGGAGAAGGGGAAGCACAGGCTCCATCCACTGAGGCCATCCTGGCTTTTTGGGGCCAGCTTTACCTTTGCCAGCAGCACGGGCAGGATGAGCCGGCCTCCCTGACCCCATGGTGCATTCCCACCCCGGTGCTGCAGATTCAGGCAGCCACCACCTCATTGCCCGGCTTCCCTGGAGTCCCCTGGCCATTCCTGGCCATCAGCCAGYCCCCCACAGCACCCTGGTGTGCAGGCATAGGGGCAGTGGCCACAGCAGGTCCAGCTGCCTCTTCCCAGGCGCTGGCACAGCAYGCTGACGATGCCCTAGGGCTCCCACAGCCAAGGGATCCTCAGCCTGTCAGTGCACATCAGTGATGGGCTCACCTGAGATGGGCAAATGCTTCTCCTTTGCTCTCCCACTGCCCAGGAGATGACACAGGATCCCTGGGACTCAAATCTGAGGAGGTGGCTTATGGATCTAGGTGTTGAGATGGGAGCTGGAGAGAGCTTGCCCTCAGTACCATCATCCCAAGCTTCCCAAAAAGCAGATTAATTTAGCCAGAGAGCAAAACAGAGTGTGAAAGGACCGAGTGATGCTGGCAGCAGCTGTCCCACCTCCCACACCACCCAGAGCAGGCAGAAGAGCCACCAGGAAGTGCCAGTTTTTGCTCAGTGGCCATCAAATCGTGGTGCTCCACCACCACGTGCAGACAGCAAGCTGAGATAACTCGTCTCATGTCCCCCAGAACAGAGCAGGGCCACCTTCCTTCCCATTCTCTCCCTCCACAGCTACTGCACATTCTCCTGGGAAGGACCAGGCCCTTTCCCTCTGCTGACCCTGGAGGAACTCAGCCTGGCTGAGGACACAACCATCCATTATTTARGCAAGGAAATACACCTGCAGGGATAAAGGGAAGTAAATCCACCCTGCTTTTTATTCAGGCAAATATATCCCAGCAGCTCCTCACGAGGTACTGACCAGGAACAGCAGCARCAATGAGGCTCCTGAGCCTCCAGCTCTCACCTTCCCTGGGTGAAACAGGGAGGCAGAGGGAGGGAAAGCAGTGGTGGGACCAGCCTGGACATCAGCGAGGACAACACATCCAGCCTCACCTGCCATCCCTGTCCCACCCTGTAGGGAATTTTGGGGGGATTTCTGGCAAGAAGTGCAGCYCTGAGGTGTGGAAACCAAGCAGCCAAGAGGTTCTGTCCTGTCTCAGAGCATCCTCCATCACCCGCTGGAGCATCACACCCTGTGCAAGCACACAATGTGCCCTTCAGGCAGCCTAGCCACCCCAGTGAACCCCCAAGCCTTCCCTGCAGCCGGCACAACCTCCCCAATCCCCACCATGGAGCCCTTTGGCTGCACAGGGACGGCTGCGAGCCATTCGTCATCCCCGGGGCTGGCAAGGAAACCACACGCACCAGGGAAGAGCTTCCCCGACTCAAACGATTCTCATTTTTTGAAGGGCAAATTTCCTTACTCTGCCCACTCAGTCTTGACAAGGACAGCAGGGGACCTGCCACATGAATACTAATGGCAGTGGCAGCAGGGACACGTGGGGACGGCAGTGCCGGGGCTGGGCACTGCCGGCGGAGCAGCGGCAACACCAGGAACGGGAGACACCCCAAAGGCTGCTCTGGGGGCTTCCAGGACCCCCAAAACAGCCCCCATGGGATGCAGGAAGCCCCCCAGCAGCAGGTGGGAGGTCACCTCCAGGCATTGGGAATGCTGGATCAGGTCCCCTTTGGGTTGCGCTCTCCCCAACACCATCCTTGACCCCCTGGGCCCCCCCAAAACCGCTGCGATCTCCCTTGCGCTGAATTCTTATTCAACTTCAAACTGACAAACTGTTTTTAATCTTTTCCTTCCATCCAGCTTGGAGATTGGGAAGCAAAAATCAATACGGGCTGGCAGGTGATCAAGTTGCTTGACAGTGGCGCTGAGGAGAGAAGCAGAAAGAGAGAGAGAGAGGGGGTGGAGGGGGGACAAGGACAGGCCAGAAGAGGGGGGGACCGAGCACCTGTGTTGCAGCCCCCAGCTGAGAAGGYCCCACTCGTCCCCATCTCCTTTGGAGCTGCTGGATAAAACAGCTGGAATAGAGAACAGCTGGAATGTAGAACAGCTTTTTCAAGGGTGTTGGGTGYCCACGTGCAGCTGTGGGGTGGAAGGAGAGGGCACGGCAGTCACACCTCGTTCCCATTTCTCCAGGATCCCCAGCACTGTGAGCCCAGGGCTCACTTACAGCAGGGTTTGACCACCACAGCTGGCTCTTGGCCACTGTCCTCACCAGGGACCCCCCCAAAACGTCTCCCCACCACTCATCTCCCACAGGCTGGTGGCAGCATCACCTCAGGGAGCCCCTTGGCACCTTTAAATGTGGATTAAAACCCTGCTCCAAGATGCCTCAGACATCAGGGGAGAAGCACTTCTATTTCCCAAGCCTACCTGCGGGTGGTTTGGTTCCCAGCCCAAGGGGTTTGTCCATGCTGGGAGAGGAGAAATCACAAAAAGCACCAATTTCTCCAAAAATGCGGCCATTCCCCTTCCGGCAGCTTCTGCTCCTGCCATGTCCCAACTCGATGTCCACCACTCTCCTTCCTCCAATGCCCAGGGAACATTCCAGAGCCGAGAAGGAGGAGGGAGCTCCCAGGCAAGGAGGTGCTCCTGGGCTGCTTGAAGGATG
>NW_026623833.1:19873-26779 GCF_030028575.1 Malurus melanocephalus | reverse complement strand
GAAGAGCAATGGCTCTGCAGCCCCAGGGGATGAGCAGGACCAGGCTGGGCTCCTCCATCCCCACCTCAGCCCTTTCCTGGCGTTTCCCGAAGCCACGGGCTGGCTCTTGGAGCCGGCGGAGCCCCCGAGAGCAGAGTTGACATTTGAAAACGATCAGTTTAGGAACTTCCCCCGCCGCTTCCCTTCGCGTTCCCCCTTTTCCTATTGTAAGCGTTCCTCTGAGCTTTCATCCTCTAACTCTGTAAATCTCCGGGAAATACGGCTGTGTTTCTGTTGTCACTTCTGATCAGAGGGATGCCAGCGGGGCGAGGGAAGTGGGGGGGAAGGGGAGGGGGAAGGGAAAGGGAAAAAAAGGATTGCCTGGGGCCCCACACAGAGCCGGCATGCAAATGAGTGCCAGCTCCGTAAAAATAGCCCCAGCAGTCACATTTTATTACAAACGAATTATTGGACCTGGGTTACTGGGAACTGGCACTGGGGAAGGCGAAGAGAGGGGAGGGAGGGGAGGGAGAAAGGGTCAGGCATCATTTATTCTAAATATCTGAACTTTGAGAGTGCCTGAGGGTGTTTTCCCCCTCTGATTCACGGATTTGCCTGGAAATGCCGGGGTTCTGGATGTGCCACCCACACCCYGAGGGCAGCAGGAGGGTCACCCCGGTCACTGCCCTGCCCAGGGCTCTGGTCACTCCTGAGAGCCCCTGTCCTGTCAGCAGGGACACAGCTCAGGGACTGGGCTGGCCACCATCACAGCACCGTCCCCAGCACTGGGACACAGGTGTGATAAACCAGGCCCAGCTTTGGCAGGTGTGATAAACCAGACCCAGCTTTGGCAGGTGTGATAAACCAGGCCCAGCTTCCCCAGTTATGATAAACCAGCCCAGTTTTCCAAGGTATGATAAACCAGGCACAGCTTCTCCAGGTGTGATAAACCAGGCCCAGTTTCCTCAGGTGTGATAAACCAGGCCCAATTCTCCAGGTGTGATAAACCAGGCCCAGCTTTGGCAGGTGTGATAAACCAGCCCAGTTTTCCAAGGTATGATAAACCAGGCCCAGCTTCTCCAGGTGTGATAAACCAGGCCCAGTTTCCCCAGATGTGATAAACCAGGCCCAGTTTTTTTCCCAGGTATGATAAACCAGGCCCAGTTTTCCCAGATGTGATAAACCAGGCCCAGCTTCCCCAGGTGTATTAAACTAGACCCAATTCTCCCAGATATGATAAACCAGGCCCAGCTTTGGAGGTGTGATACACCAGGCCCAGCTTCTCCAGGTGTGATAAACCAGGCTCAGTTCTCCCAGATATGATAAACCAGGCCCAGTTTTCCCTCTGAGGGAATCAAAAAAGGAATGAACGGGGGAGAAAAGATCCTTGGGACAAGCTGCAGCCTTTGGAAAGAGCCCCTGTGCTCACACAAGTCCCAGGCGCTTCTGACCCAGAGCAGCCCAAAACTCTCCTGGTGGCTTTTCCATCCCCACCAGCCCAAGGCCAGGCTGGGAGAGGCAATGCCCTCCTCAGGACAAATTCCTGCAGGGATTTCTGGAGCTGGCGCTGGCAGAGGACCTTGGCAGGAACACAGCTCTCCTTAAAAGTGCCGCCTCCCAGTGCTCCAGAGAAAACTGGGTCAGGATTGCCTAAAGACAGGAGCTCGGTGCATCCCAGCAGGGCWGGGATGGTGACTCTGCCCTCCAGACACGATGGAGCAGTGGGAGAAGGGGTGTGATAAACYCTCCCTCTCTGCAACCATCCAAGGATGGCTGGTGCTTCCAGCAGAGCTGCTATCTACCCAGCAATTCCTAAAAAAAATTCCCAAAAACACACCCTGCAGGCACGCTCTCTCCTGCCCGGCTCCACAGTCCAGCACACCCCAAAGCCCCTTTGACATTTATTGCTCTTTAAAATTAAAATAAGTAAATTAATTGGGAAACTCTGAGGCCGTGCTTAGGGCTCATCCCTGCCCCCTCCCACCCCACTCCTTTGGGATCGTGGCAGCCAGCAGCTGCATATGACAGCACAGGGTAAGGATACAGGGTGTAGAGAAAGGATCTGCCATCCTGGAAATGCTTTTGTAGTTTCTTTGTCATCTCTCTTCCTCCCCTCCCAGCCCCTCACTCCCTAATTTTACAGCTGTCCCAAGACATCTTTAGATTTCCACAAGGAAAAGGAAAAAAAAAAGAAATTAGCACTGGCAAATCTCTTGTCTGTGATGCCAAAACCTTCATTCCTGAGCACATGTGCCTGGGAGAAAACTCAATTTTAGAAAAGTCCTTTTACTGCAAAGCTCAAAGACCTCCAGAGGGATTAAAGAGAGGAGAGCAGAGCTCCACCCTGGGCCTTACAGCTGGAAAAGCTGGGGTTTGGAGCCAATTTGGAGAAGGCCTGGCTGAAATGCCCAGGGCTCATCATCTTGCTGATGCTGCAGGAGCAGGAGAGATGCCAGCCAGCTCCTGTTATCACCTCTGTGGGACTGGCTCACGATTAAAGGCATCTGAGTTGCAAAGCACGGAGGGAACAACATATGGACAGGAGCAAGGGACTGCTTTCCCAGCCTGGCTTTTCCACACCGTGACTGCATTTGCAAGAGGATCCCAGAGCCGCAGTGCAGTTCTTACTCGGTGCTATTAAACTTCATTAACTGATATATTGTTTCGTGTTGACTCAACAACTCTTAAGGCCCCTTCCCAGGGACTTCCCTGAACGTGCTGTAAATTGCCAGTAACTGCTTCCATCGGGAGCAAACTGCTCCCTCTGCCCACCCCGGGATGCAGAGGCTCTGCTGGCAGAGATTCTCCTGTGAGCTCCTGTGTTTATCCTCCTGCAGCCCAGGGAAGGCAACCGGAAAGAAACAGGGGCTGCGAAAAAAATCCACTCTCCTGACTTTGCACCAAACGGGGATGAAACCTCCCCAGCAAGTTCTAGATCTGCAGCAGAGGAAAAACTCCAAACAATTCCTCTGCCAGTGATCAAAGCGCCTCTTTGCCGCAGAATTGACAGCTCTGCTTCCAGCTGAAYGCTTTCAAGCCTCGCATTGTCTTACGTAAACTGTAATCCAAAATGATCTCAAATCCAAAATAAATTCAAGCTTTTGGGCCTAAACCCAAATGGGTCATTTTGGCAGCATATAAKTCTGATTTTTAGCATTTCCTCCACTGTTCTCCACCCCAAATTAAAATGTTAGCGAGACTGACCTCCTTTCRGAGAGCTCTTTGACTTTGATGCTGTGGCATACACAGATGGAATGTATTTCTGCATATTCCAAGACACTCTGGGATAGCTTCGTTCATGTAATTATTCAGATAAGCTAACCTGAAAGCGAGAGCGTGAGCCAGTCCTTTGCCAAATCTGAGCGACTTTGCTTTCAAATCCTTGGTGGGCACGTCCCCCATTGCAGGTGACAGCTGCCATGTCCCCAGGTTGTCCCTGCTGGGCAGTGGGGGCCTGGGGGCAGATAAAGAAACGGGGACAGCTCATAACCCAGGGCTTGGCTTTACCCCCTTTCAATTTGGGGAAGTGCAGCAAACTCAGGGAAGGGCTGAGATTTGGCATTGGATGGAACAGCTTGAACTGAGCACAGCAGTGAGTCAGAGCCGTGTGTTGGACACAGTGGGTGAGGCAGAAGGGGGGCTCACCCCTACCATGGGGTCCCCTCCACAGCTGCAAACCCGGCCACCGGCATGGGGGACAACTCTACCGCAAAGCTGAGTGCGCTATGGAGCAATTTCCGAGTGACTCTGAGGTCACCGAAGGATGGCTCTGGTTTTGATGGCGAGGCAGGGCCAGGCAGGATAATAACGGGGCTGYGTGAATGGCAGGTGGGCCAGCGCGCCGTCCATTTACCGAGCGCCTCGGCCGAGCGCCGGCTGCAATTATCTCGGGCCACCGTATCATCAGGAAGCGCCTTTCTGCTGAAATTACAACGTGTCGCCTTTAATTACACTAATTGTTAATGGGGATTCTAATTTCGGGTTCGTTTTTCACCGTTAAGAAAAAGAAATAAAATAGCGGGCCGGGCAGCGCAGGCTTTTCCTGCCTTTTCCTGGGATCTCTCCCAGCAGCGCTAATTGAAACGTCCCCCCACACCGCACCGTTCTGCGCTGACAGTGGTTTTGCCCCTTGTCACAAAATCAATGGTCTTCCCTTGCCCRCCCCACGCCGGCTTCTCGGGCTCCTTTTCCCGCTCGCCAGCTCTCTCGGATCACCGGGGTTAAATGATCTTTTCATAGCGCCCAGCCGGACTGTCAGGAGGCATTGAGTGACTTTTGAAAATGAACCACGTTAAGTGGACTTGATGGGGGTTACAACCGCCATTATTGCTATCACCGCCGTGATAAAATGGAGCCGTAATGACGGGGGAAGGTACTTATCACTGTCTCCTGGAGATCGCTCGAGATGGTTTGGGGCCGGAGCTTCTCACCGGAGATTAATGGAACGCACGGAAGACAAATGGTGTGGGGACAGATTCTCCCGCCCGCAGGAGGGACACCAGGCAGGAGTGACCCCGCTGTGGTGGGTACGATTAGGACGTGCTGTCTTTTCTTCCCGGAGACACCAGAGGAGGTGGCCAAAGCCACCTGGGCAGYGAGGTTCTCCCAGGTGTCTGGTGTCAGCTGGGTGAGGAGAACCAGGATGGGAAAGAAAAGGGAAATTAGTCTCTCGCAGTGCAGCTCGCCTGTGGTGATATCCCAGAGCTGGCGTGGCAAAAAAAGGTCCAGGTCTTTTCCGGCTCTGTCCTTCCCCAGTCCCTGGCCAAGCTGTGGGGGACACCAAGGAGCCCCTTCCTTTCTCTCCATCAGTTCTTCCCCATCCGCCCTGCCCTGGGCTGSACCAGGAGCGACACCACACCCAGAGTCAKCAGCCAGCCCTRCAATACCCCCTGTCCTTTCTCTCAYCCCATCCCCAAACCAGGGGGGATTTGAGCTCCATCAAAAGGAGCACAACAAAGCCCACGCCCACTCACTTTAGCACACAGTCCCAGAAAAGGCGTTTGCACAGCACAGAGTGAGATGTGAGCGCACATTAAAGGATTTCTCACGTGGCATTGCTGGAGAGAGATGCAGAGGGATGAGACCTGCGGTGTGTTTATTGCTGTTGATATTGCACATCAGGCACAGCCCAGCCTGGGCTGCTCCTAAAYTCTGGGGGTCTCAAAACCCCAGTGAATGCAGCCGCTATTGCCCAGCCCAGTGCCAGCAAAGAGGGCTCACACCCTGCTCCCAACCAGAGAAACACCAATTACACCAAATGTTCTTCCTCCACATCTGAGCAGGGAATCCAACAGTTTAAAACAGGCAAGGAAAATTTCACATGCTGGGAAAAGGCTAGTCAAGGTTCACGCACCACAGCAGTAGAAACCCAGGCAGCATCCCCGAAACATCCCCAGCCAAGCACCACCCCACAACAACACCCCTGTCCCTACAACACCCCATTCACAGTTTGTGATGCCCAGAGGAAAATGATCCCTCTGGGGCCAATGGCTCTGTTCCCCCAGGTCTCCAGTGCTGCACAGAGAAGGATCCCAGGGCATGGAGCACCTTCAGGGCMCTACTCAGTGCCCCAAGCAGGGGARGCAGAGAAAAACAGGACCCCCTAAGAGCTCCTTGTATCACCTTCTCATTACCTCCCTCCTTCCAGCACCAGCTCAGTTGCTTTATATCACTTTAATGTCACTTAATTGAGATACCAATGGTTCCTTTCCTTCCCTGGCCACCTGGTTGCCCAGGTTGCTTTGTCCATATTCTGAAAACACAGGAGAGGACACCTCCAAGTCCAGGCCACCCAAAAGCACCATCCCCAGTTAGAGTTCTGGCTGCTAATGCAAGGAAAAGAGATGATGTGAGACAGGGATGCAGAGAAAGTCAGCAGAGCCTACACCTACTCAGGCCACCCTGCTCCCATCCCCATCAGCATTTTGTCAATGTGGAGGTTTCCCCTGCAAAGAAATTAAAAGGATCCCTTCTGCAAAAGGAGAAGCCCTCAGGCAGGGAGGAGAGCTGAGGAAGGATAAATAACAAGAATATTCTGTCTGGGAAAGTTGTAAAGGGGTCAGAGCTGAAGAAMAAGACATTTTCTGAGAGTTTCAAGAGCTCATCGACTCGAGTCCTGTCACGCCGGCCGTGTCAGCTCCGGTTGGGCGCGGGGCTGAGATGCCGGTCCCGGGGTGCCTGGTTCCTGCAGCCCCCTCTGACCCCCCTTTCCCTGTCATGGCAGTGGTAGCACCGCTGGCAATATTGACAGCCAGAAGGATTTCTCATTTCCCACAGCCCCACAAGGTAAATTAAAAAAAGGAAAAGTCAAAGCTATCTCTGGCTGCTTGCACTCRGGGAGTCCCAACACAATACATCTTGGTTACTCACAAAAGATGCTTGGTAATAAGCTAGAAAGGCAAAGTTAGTCCTGCAGGCTGTGGGGTCACCAGCTAAAGGGTCACTTAACTTTCCAAAGACTTTGTGGAGTCGAGTGCCTGGACAGAGCCAGGGGCTCTGGCTGCTCCTACAGACTCTTTCCCGTGAGGGCATTTTGTAACGCCACATGTAAAGCTGTAGAGATAAACCAGTGTTTGCCTTGCTCGGCTCCCAGATCCTGATGGCATGAGCACCACCTTCCAGGCCTGTGCAAATAKGGCAAAAATTCCACTTTAGCTGCAAGCCAGGCACAAGAAAAGCTGCAGTCAGAAACCATGGAAAGTCTGTGAAATTTTATCCGCCGCAAAACTCTGTTTCCAGACCGRCTTCAAGGCAGCAGAGCCCGTGCGAGTCGTACTGGTGGCCATGTGCCTTTTCTTCAAGCAAGGGTTTCCTGCTGTTTTCTAACCTCAAGGCAAAAGAGAAAACATCCATCCTTTCACCAGCTTTATTTCCATCCCAGATGAAGAGCTGATCCTCCTCTTTTCTTTTTTTTTTTTTTTTTTTTTT